>NC_041395.2:182104598-182127248 GCF_900747795.2 Erpetoichthys calabaricus
AAGAGACAGCGTCAGAAGCATCTCACCTGGGCTAAAGACAAAAAGGACTGGACTGCTGCTGAGTGGTCCACAGTTATGTTCTCTGATGAAAGTAAATTTTGCAATTCCTTTGGAAATCAAGGTCCCAGAGTCTGGAGGAAAAGAGGAGAGGCACAGAATCCACGTTGTGTGAGGTCCAGTGTAAAGATTCCACAGTCAGTGATGGTTTGGGGTGCCATGTCATCTGCTGGTATTGGTCCATTGTGTTTTCTGAGGCCCAAGGTCAACGCAGCCGTCTGCCAGGAAGTTTTACAGCACTTCATGCTTCCAGCTGCTGACAAACTTTATGGAGATGCACATTTCATTTTCCAACAGGACCTGGCACCTGCACACAGTGCCAAAGCTACCAATACCTGGTTTAAGGACCATGGTATCCCTGTTCTTGATTGGCCAGCAAACTCGCCTGACCTTAACCCCATAGAAAATCTATGGGGTATTGTGAAGAGGAAGATGCAATATGCCAGACCCAACAATTCAGAAGAGCTGAAGGCCACTATCAGAGCAACCTGGGCTCTCATAACACCTGAGCAGTGCCACAGACTGATCAACTCCATGCTACGCCGCATTGCTGCAGTAATCCAGGCCAAAGAAGCCCCAACTAAATATCGAGTGCTGTACATGCTCATATTTTCATGTCCATACCTTTCAGTTGGCCAACATTTCTAAAAATCCTTTTTATGCATTGGTCTTAATTGATATTCTAATTTTGTCAATGCTGTGTCAAGGTCCTCATACTTACTGTAACATGTATCTATTACCTTCTTTATAAAATGTCACATGGACCAAAATTACCACAAATTTTTTCAATCTTAACTGAAAATTAAAAAATAAGTATAGCAGAGTATGGACTACTCAAAGTAATGGAGATTGGGAAAAGTACAGATGCTTAATTAATAAACAGTTACATAGATGGAAATATCCAATAGAGAACAGAATGAATTTTTAAATCTATGAAATTTGTTTAAAATTAGCAGCACAATAAATGATTCATTAATTATTAATAAAGTAGTTGGCTTCAAACAGGTAATTTAAAACAGACCACTGATGTTACACTCTATTGGAGATATGAAGTGGGCCATTCATGTCTTTGTGCCAACATTATGATCATCCCTAACCTTCAATATCTGCATGTGGAAAATCATTTGCAAAATAAAATGAATCCCCATACCCTATTACCTTTTCCAAACCTACGTAGCCATGTTCAGCCATACCTAGTCCCAACTAATTGTCCTGTTCTCATTTTATGATAACAATACACAGTGCAGTATTGTCCAAATAATTTGTCAAAGGGTGTAGCAATACAGTTATCAACTTTCAAGGCTTAATTAATTTGCTTTGCTGTAAAAAAAAAACTTGTAAGTTGTTAAGTCACTGCTTGTTCCCTGAAAAAGATTTCTTTTAATAACTCAGAAAAGTGCATTATATTTCATTTTTAGGTAACCTAAACTGATTTTTTAAACCTCTGGTAGTTTACTGCTTATCCTTGTACCATTTCAAGTAATTCAATTGACTAGGACTGCTTAAATTTCAATATAAATTGGAAAAGTGGGGGGCCGTAAAACTTTTGACTGGTAGTGTAGACATGCATAAACAAATATGTACATACACATATATACATGTAAATAAACAACAGAGGTGTCAAACCACATTCCTGGAGGGCTACAGTGGCTGCAGGTTTTCATTCTATCCCTTTACTTAGTGGCCATTTTTGCTGCTAAGTAACTTCCTCTGCCTTAATTTTAACTGACCTGCTATTTAAGACTCTGGACTGCTAGATTATATATTTTTCCTTTTTCGTAGAAAAAAGAAAATCAACAGTTTTAGAAATGTCTGATGTGGTAGAATGACAGAACCAACACGCCATTGACTTAAATAATGGGTTCAGGTAACAAGAATTGACTTCTAATTAAGAAGCTAGTTGAAGTAGAACTGGTTCGAGTCTGAGACTCCAACTTGATGGGTCATCTGTGGGGTCACTTTACAACTTCTCTTTGATTTGCTTCTATTTAGGGCAAAAAAGAAGCAATTCAGAGGACTCTGTATTGTAAAATAGAAGAATTAAAGCAAAGGGAAAATAAGTCAATTAACAGCAGAAACTGACCACTGATTATGAAAGTTGGTGGAAAGAAGGCCTAAAGCCACTGTAGCCCTCCAGGACTGGAGTTAGACACCTCTGTTATAAAGCACTGGTTAACAGTCAGGTTAAATGAGTGTACAGTAATCCCTCGCTATATCGCGCTTCGCCTTTCGCGGCTTCACTCCATCGCGGATTTTATATGTAAGCATATTTAAATATATATCGCGGATTTTTCGCTGCTTTGCGGGTTTCTGCGGACAATGGGTCTTTTAATTTCTGGTACATGCTTCCTCAGTTGGTTTGCCCAGTTGATTTCATACAAGGGACGCTATTGGCAGATGGCTGAGAAGCTACCCAGCTTACTTTTCTCTGTCTCTCTTGCACTGACTTTCTCTGATCCTGACGTAGGGGGTGTGAGCAGGGGGGCTGTTCGCACACCTAGACGATACAGACGCTCGTCTAAAAATGCTGAAAGATTATCTTCACGTTGCTATCTTTTGTGCAGCTGCTTCCTGAAACGACATGCTGCCCGGTGCTTCGCATACTTAAAAGCTCGAAGGGCACGTATTGATTTTTGATTGAAAAACAAACTCTGTCTGTCTGCTCCTGACGGAGGGGGTGTGAGCTGCCGCCTTCAACAGCTTTGTGCCGCGGTGCTTCGCATACTTAAAAGCAGCCCTATTGATTTGTTTGCTTTTCTCTCTATTTCTGTGACAGCCTGTGCTCCTGACACGCACTCCTTTGAAGAGGAAGATATGTTTGCATTCTTTTAATTGTGAGACGGAACTGTCATCTCTGTCTTGTCATGGAGCACAGTTTAAACTTTTGAAAAAGAGACAAATGTTTGTTTGCAGTGTTTGAATAACGTTCCTGTCTCTCTACAACCTCCTGTGTTTCTGCACAAATCTGTGACCCAAGCATGACAATATAAAAATAACTATATAAACATATGGTTTCTACTTCGCGGATTTTCTTATTTCGCGGGTGGCTCTGGAACGCAACAAAACAGCAGCGGAATTTTATGAAACCTGACCTGGTTCAGAAAATGAATGGTGTTAACATCAAGGAAGCAAACAACATAGCTTCACCTTTTGATGGAACAAACTAAGCAACCAAACAAAGCAAAGCATGCCAGATTACTATCTCAGGGGTCTCAAATTCAGTTCCTAGTGGGTTATCATTTTTGCTTCTACCAACAACGTAAATAGAAGCCAATTTGTTAATTAACTAGAATCAAATTCTGTCAAAAAAATGTTTTTTTCAGACAGCACAATATAATACTTTCAGGACCAGAGAGAATCAAGAGATTGTAGTCCTTCAGATTTTACTTTTTAAATGTTTTATTGAAATAGATGTTGTATAATAGAAACATCTGTACAAATGGGAGCAGGTTTATCCATGGGCACATTTGCATTTATTTACTGTCTGCCTTCCAGTTAAGGGAAGGAAGGAAAAAAAAACAAAAAAAAAAACAACAAGGGCTCTGAATCTTAAAATGAACATTAATTAAAATGAATATATTAGTATTATGGTTCCATTATTAGTAGTAATTGATTATTAAGAAAATGACTAGAATGAAAATCTGCAACCACTCCAGCCATCTTTGATTAAAGTTTAACACCAAGGGCTGTAACACTAATAGCCGAGCTTTAAAACGCATAGACAGAATCTCCGGACTATGACGACTTTGGTTTTTTATTTATATATACTGTATATATAATTGTTAACAGTGACTTACAGGTATGCTAACAAGTGATTGGTCTTAAGTGGGTCACTGTATCTTTGACTTTAGAAAACTAGTCAGTCTGAAACAATAAGTACCTGTGACTTACAATAAATATGCAATCTTTAGACTGATTTATATTTTGAGAACTTTTAATAAAAGAGGAAACTGAATCAGAACATTGCTTAATTCCTAATTTTACTGCTTATGGTCTGACAAACTTTTTTTTAATAAAAAGGTACTAAAATTTATTAAAGATTGCTAAATTCTATTTCAGTCTATAAATTACTTCAAATACTACTTAAACAACAGAATTAGGAAACATGACTGTGTGTCTCCAGTAGTGCACTGACTAAATTCAGGTGTTTCTGTACCTTACTATTTCACCTTTAAAAATGAGAAATCTGAATAATGCAATGAAAAGTATAATAATTCATATTAATCAAATAGTTAAAAAGTGTGAAATTGCAAACAAAAAAAGAATTTTCCAGTCCTTTTACCTTAAAAAAAATATTTTCAAATTAATATTAAAGGGTAGCCTCTATCTTGTTCAAGTCAAAGTTATTTTTCCCAGTTATGGCATACAGTAATTTTCTTTGTTCTTGCAGTTTATAATGGGGATGTATGGTACTGGGGTTCAAAGGTGAAATAAATAACCCTGAAACTTTACAAATGGCGACACCAACTTTGAAGTAGCAAAGGTTTCAACTTAAGAAAACATGCTTTCTATGTTTAATAGGCATACTTTTGATAATGGAAGGAAAATCTAAATATTTTATCACAGATTCTTGCTCTTATTTTGTCGAGGTAAGGATATGTTTCTTGCTACTTTACCTGCTTGCAGCAGCTGTTGTGGGTGGAGTTAAGACAACCAATCAATCATGGTTATTATTGGGAGTCACAGTTGTAGAGTCAAGGAGAACTGCAGTTGCATCCCAGATGTTCCGTCTAGAGTTTACAAGCTCTCCCCAGGTGGTCCAGTTTCCTCCCACAGTCCAAACATGCAGCTTAGCTGGACCCACATTGCTAAAGTGGCCCTATTGTGTGTGTGTGTGTGTGTGTGTGTGTGTGTGTGTGCGTGTTCGTGCATGTGTGAGAGTGTGTGTGTGTTTTCACCCTGCAATGGCCTGCTGTGATGGGCTCCAGCTGAACTGTACCATGACCTGGTCCTTGATGAGTAGGATGGATGCCTATAATGTCTGTTTAGTTTGTGTCGCTTGATTACATGCTATGTGAAGTGGGAAAACAAAATTGCTGGTACTCTATATTTGTAAGCTGCTTGGTCTTACTCACAATGTTTTTCAAATTTTACGCAGTTTCTTCATTGACAATGTGTTTTGAGCCCATCAAAGTTTAGAGCATTTTGATAGAACCTATATTAAACAGCAGGTTTGGTATCATATTTTTATGTGTGTGTGTGCACATGCGTTGGGGGGTTTGGCCAAGCATATAGAGCCACAACCAATTACAAACAGGAGCTTTACCACTGAAATTGAAAGATGCGGAGACGGCATGCCACAATTGCAAAGTAAGAAGCAAAAGAATTTAAGTGACCTTTTGAAGTTATCTAGTTGTCTACAGAACTGAGACAGCAATTCACATTTGGGCATACAACATTCAACATCAGTAATGGCACTTGGCAATGACTTTCTGAGGAGTCAAACTTAGCAAAGTGAGGAGTACAGAGAGTCTCCTTTTAAAATGGCTGAATCTCACAACAATTGTTTGTTTTCTGCTTTTTTCCTACTTAAAATGCTGCTGTTTCACAAAATATTAGTAAAATCAAGACGCGGATCAATATTTAATAAAATCTTTGCCATTTTTGGAGGTAATCAGAACGTTCTAAAGCTTTTCATCACTTTGGAACTCCAGTACCCTTTATCTCTCCCCATGCTCGCTTCGCTCACCAATCCCTGGGTGGGCGCTATGCGGTAGCCACTTCACGATTTAAACAAATTGTTAATTTCATGGGAATTGTTACATATGCATAATAGATCTAACTATTTTACATTACAGCAAGTAATTAACCATAGTAAAAAATAGTAAAACGAAATAAACTGAAAGAAAATTGTGTTTCATGTTGCGTTAGAGGTACTCATTGCGTTACATGTTTTTGTTCTGTTTGGCTTTGAATTTAACACGCAAATACTTTTAAACTTACACTTTTACTGTAAAACATCATTAAAACAATTTTTTTGATTAACTTTTCGTCAATATCGCATTTAATTTTGATTCCATGTTTGGACTTACATCGTGAAAATGCAACGTATAACTGCCTGTGAGTGATTATCTTTTGTTTCTCTCTAATAAATGGACTTTTTCTAATGTTTGTCCCTATGATTTGTTAAGTGTCATAGCAAAAGCTATTGTAATAGGAAGCTGTAAACATTTTAATACAAATGGCATATCAAGATCTCCATGGAAGATGTACTACATTACCTTTCTTGTTGCCTCTTAAAAATTTAAATATCACTGCCGTGTAACCGATCGACAATTTTTGTGTTAATTCATTTGACTTAATTTCTCGCTGCTAGGATTGCCGTGTGCTCATTTCTTCTGTTGATAACCCTTCAGGATGAAATTCATCAATAAGATTTGAACATAATACGTCTTTCTTTTATTGGGAACTTAAAGTAAGGAAAACGTAGAAATTTATAAGAGCTGAGAGTACAGGAACTGTGTCTGACAAAAGCATTCACACAAATGAGAGGTGAGTGGACCATGGACGTGGTTGTAAATGGTTTAGAGGAGGGAGGGACTTGACAAAAACTCTTGGCAAAAAAGTCTCGTCTCGAGAGATTTTTAAAAAATCTTGCTTCACAGCAATTAAAACAACAGATCTGAGATGAGTGAATATTTTACTTGCAACTCATTTGAAAAAGTTACTGGTTAATAATTTGTAAAGCAACACATACAGACTGACTTTTGAATGATCCCTGCTTCTTATACCTTACAACTATGCAGACGAAATTTCTACAAAAGATACACATTAAAAATCTGATTACACTAAAGCAGTTGTAAATTATTCTTCCATTACAAATGGTTGAAATACATGAGTATAAAAATATTAAATACAACTTGCATATTGCTTTTCCCCTACCCTTTTTTGTACACATTTAGCAAGTTTAGAATTGTTAAAAGCTAGAGACTCTTGACAGCAATGAGCTTAACATAATAGCCAAACCTGGACGTAAATCTTAACAAGTAGATTAGAAATTGTATGTATACAATTGAATTGGCACAGAAATCATCAGTATTAACCTGACAGTAAAAAGAGCAAAAGAAGAGAATCTAGGTAAATGCACTTACTTTAAAGGAAAAATTTAATAAAATAAAATCTGTTCCTTCCTTTTCCTTGAGGATTTGAAGGTCAGTGTGCAGTGCACTGTCTTGATCAACCCTATCAACAAAAATCATAAAAGTTCTTTAATTCCTCTTGCAGACTCCTAAAGGCAGAAGTTAAAAGCGTTAAAGCCAAAGTGAACAATCTTCTTTGAAACACAAAAGACAAGATTGAGCATTTTTTGCTGCTAATGTCAAGTACTAATTAATGTAGAAATACAAATGCCACTGAACCATGTCTAACAGACCACTGATTAACTTGGTGATGAAAGATGCTTGAGAAGTGGTAAATTAATGAAGGACACATTTATTTCAACAATATAGTGTAAGAGTATTTATTTTTTCACTATTTGAATACCAAAACAAAAATAAAACAGCCATCAGGAACACAATTGTAATTTCTAGCATATAATTTTAACTCCTGACAAAATGCAGTTCCTACTTCATTTTTATAAAAGGACAATATTAACTGTAAATACCTCTTAGATATACATCAAGAGGCATAATAACCTGTCACTGTACTACGTAAATGCAAGACTATCACCCCATGAAAAATAAGATTCTTTGTAGTCCTCATTTAACTTGTCTGTTTATTACCTTTACTAGAAACAAGCTTGCAGGGAACGAAGTCAGGATTGGCCAAGCCTGCTCATAGACTTTTATGCAAAGAAAAGTTTAAAGGTACATCTCCTAGGACAATCAATGTCATTGCATACTAGTGAAATAACAGCACTTCAATGGTCAAATTTTTCCTCTGGCTTTCATTTCCTCTTTTTTTTGTTTTACTTGGGGAATTAAAGTCCACAGAAGCTGTAGCATGAACAATTAAGAATGGCTTGACTATTTATATGCATAGAAAAAGCTCAAGTAAGATTTCTAAACAAGACATGAAGGTGGCAGAATCATCCTACCATGACAGTGTGTGGGGTACATCAAGAATGAGGCCACCACCTAAACAACATTCAATAAACATCAGTATGACAAGATTTATGTTACAAGAGACAGACAGGCCATAGGCCGAGTACAAAAAGAATGCCGAAAACCAATGTAACAGCACGTGCACATATAGATCAGGTATATCATTTAATGGCAGCAGTGTACTACAATGCAAATTGATTATCTTATAATATTTCCAACTTTATGATATAAAACTACTTAAGTCCAGGAACAGCTTCAAGAACATGACAGTGAATAAACTTTACTGCAGTGGCTAAGATCAATTAAATTTTGGCCTGTGGAATAACGAGGAGTTACCTATTCAAAACAAAAGTACAGTAGCACATAATTTGGACCAAATATTAAATAGATTTGAGTGGATTCAGAAGGGGAAAAAGCAGCATGAAATTTGCAGACACCAAAACTTGCTGAAGAGTAAACACCGAGAAGGAAAAGAGAAAAAGGATTTGAGAGACAATTTTTAGAACTGGAAATTCTTGGAAAACAGCTTAATGTGGGCAAGTTCACATTCAAACATGCAAAATCAAGTTGTTCTGAATAATGCTTCAAAGGAGCAGGGTTTTGTTTTTTTTTTTTTATTTTGGACAAGTTCACCCGAAAAAGCAAACCTCAAGTCTTGCAGAAAATTTCCATTTTTGTAAATTTATACAACATGAATAGAGCACAGTATATATTGACATATATCAGTAACAAAGTTACTGTGCTCACACGCAATTCTGCTGGGATAAACTTTGACATTCTGCAGATCTTGAAATGGATTGACTAGGTTTGAGAATAAGAATGAAAGTTACAAGAAATGTTTTTCCTTCACAGCTAATGAACTAAAAGTTTTTTTTTATTATTTTACATCTTAAAAGTTAATTAAAAAAAATTAAACTTGCATTTTAATTTTAAACAACAATGCAATTTTTTCTGCAATACAAACATTAGCAGGTCCCTAACAAATACAGTGGGTATAGAGAAGAATCACCCCCTTCAAAATATTCACATTGTTGCTTTCCAGCCTGAAGACACACACAAAACTTTCTCCACCTTATTTACTCAATACAACATTCAAGAGAAAAGACTGAATAACAGTTTCCGAAAAAATAAAAAAAATCACTGAGATGGGTTAAAGGATCATCCCCACCCCTGTAACAGAACGTTGTGGAATCACTGTTTGCTTTGATTACAGCTATAAGTCTGTTGGGATACTTTTCTACCAACTTTACACATCTAGACTGCGCAATATTAAAGAACTGTTCAAGCACAGTCAAATTGGATGGTGGCTGTTCGTGGACTGCAAACTTCAAATATTCCAAAGATTTTTAATAGTGTTTAAGTTTGGGCTCTTGGGCTTTTTTCTTGCTGCAATCCCAAACATGCCACATTTGTGACATTGTTGTCACATGCACACAATGGCCACTCTTTACCAAAAATCCCTGTAACTGCTTCAAAGTTGCAATAGGACTCTTGCTAGCTTCTCTGACTAGTTTCCTCCTCATTCTTCCATCCAGTTAAGGAGGGTCGGCTTGATCCAGAAAGGAACCTAGTAGTACCAAAAACTTTATACTTCTTGATCGTCGAAACTACTATGTTCCTATGGATTATTAAAGCATTTGATTTTTTTGTATCTATCTCCTGATTTTTGTCTATCCAAAACTTTATCCCCAAGATCTTTTGACTGGGCCTCACAACCCATAGTTGATTATTTGCAATCCCAAGCACTAGAATGCTCTAGGAATAACTTTTTATGGTGAACTAATCAGAATGATTAAAACTGATCATAGGTGGAAGGCAATGACCTTGGTATACAATGGAGATGGTGATTAGTTACACCTGATTGAATTCACAAGTATTTTTTGAGGCGGTGATTCTTTAACCATGTCTGTTTTTTTTTTTCCCTGAACTGTTGCTATTATATCTTTCAATTGGCTGTTATAAGTTGCGCTGCGTAAATGCAACTGGAATATATTTCAGGCTTCAAAACAACAAAATATGAACATTTTGAAGGGGTGATTGTTTTCTATACCCACTGTATTTGGATCCAAACCTAAATTTCTCACTCACTAGAAAATGAGTCAAAAACTATATTAAAATATATATAAAATAAAATGCAGCAATACTCACTTTAACAATTTAACATTCCAGTCATAAAGACTATCACTGACGAGCTCCACAGTATAGTTTCCTATAAAAAAAAAAAAAAAACACAAAAAAAATAACATTAACCTAATATATAGAACTGCTGCCAGTTTAATAAGCATACATTTTGTGAAAGAAAAAAAACACTCTGAAACTCAAAGTTTACAGTGTGCCACTAATATTGGTATCGTTGGTAAATAAAAGCAAAATGAGCGGTGAAAAAGAGTATCGGCTTGATTTTTTAGTCAATATATTAGCTTTTACTGAAGTAAAAAAAAAAAAAAAAAAAAAAAAAAAGGAGCAAAAAAAAAAAAAACTCTTAGCACCCATCAATTTAATCATTTTTGCAGTCTCTTTTTCCAAGATAACAGTTGTTCTTTTATAACGCTAATTAGACTGAAGAACACACGGCAAGCAATTAGAGACCATTTCTCCATACAAAATTCCTACAGATCCGCTCCAACTGCGGTCTACAGTTGAAGACTCTCCACTTAAGTTCATCCCACAGGTTTAAAATGAGGTTCAGGTCAGGGGACTGATATGGAAAAACCTTGATTTTGTGGCCAACAATCCATTTTTGTGTTGATTTTGAGTTCTTTGTATAACTGCCCTGTTGGAAGGTCTAACTTTGGATTAATGTAAATCCCAAGGTGGATACAGCCAGGTATTGATTTGAATTGGTATTGAATATCTGCTGGCAATGGATGAAGTCTATAATGTCAAGTATCCCAAAAAGTTGCCCAGAGCCTTTCGCAGATAAAACAGGCCAATGGCATCAAAGATCCACTGCCATACTTCAGAGGGGATGAGTAACCAAAGCTAACTTTTATAAATGGCTCCCAGGCTTGGCAACCAAAACATCAGCCTCTGGTTGCCGAAACTGAAAATATGGTTGCCATTTTTAATTGCCTATATTTGGAGTAATAAAGAAACTGTCATAAAAATGTTTAAAACCTTTACAACCTGAATTAAGTTTTTTCTGACTTTGTTTAACCTGCTACTTTAGAGCATTTCAATCTTTTAATTATCATCACAGCATCATTTAGCACATCATACTAAGTGTGATTACATGCAAACACAAATTTGATTAAAATGAATAATCTGATTTAACCACTCACATTTACATGTGCAAGTAATATTGTTCCTTTGTCAAAACGCTTCAACATAACTAAACTGTGTAAAAAAGAGTTACGCATCATTGTCGGGCTCTGTGAATCAGAAAGTAAGCACACTACCTATGATAATTATATTTTGTTATATGCTTAGTCAAACTGACACTTTATAGGTTTCTGTTATCGGATTACACATGGTAAACACTTTTCTGCTTGGCAGCGTGATTAAGCCCTGCAAAGGACCCAACCTCGGTTCACGAATGTCTCGGTACACATACAAATCGGTTTACGACCAAAAAGTTTGCCAAACTTTTGCCTCGGTTCACGACCACACACTTTGTATAAGAACAAGCCAGTTTCCCTTTCGGTTTGTACATGTTCAGTCTCTCCCTGTGCATTTCCCGTGCAGCGAGCAAGACAGCGCGACACATACACGAGAGAGACACACACATACATACAGGCATGCAAGAAAGAGAGAGACACACATACACACAGGCACCGCGAGAGAGAGAGACACAAACACACACAGGCAGGCAGCGTGAGAAAGAGAGACGCACACACACAGGCAGCGAGAGAGAGAGAGAGAGAAACACACACAAAGGCAGCGCGAGAGAGACGCATAAGGTAGGAAGGCAGTTAAAGAATGCACTGGGCTTGATTTTGTTTTCACTTCTGTTTGCAGCGTGCATTGTTGCAATGTTACTTTTCTTGGTGGTTTATTAAATTACGGATTTTTTCAAATGTTCATTTTTTCCCTGTGCTTAAAACTCATTAAAAAAAAAAAAAAAGTGTTTTTAGCCAGCAGTTGGTAGCGCTATAGCGCGAACTACTGCAGTGTTAGTTTTCTCTGTTGTTCAAGGTTTTCTCAATGTTATTCAATGTTTTTACATTTAGTTTACTATTACGCTGTGCATTCTATGGTTTGATTAACTATATTTGTGCTTAAAAACTTAAAAAAATATATATATATTTACATACAGTTCGTATGGTCTGGAATGGATTAATTGTATTTACATACAATCCTATGGGGGAAATTGCTTCGGTTCACGACCAAATCGGTTTACGACCAAGAGTTTTGGAACGAATTATGGTCGTGAACCAAGGTTCCACTGTATTTATTTAATGATAAATACTGTTAGGTTACTCGTTACTTTAAAAAGTAATCCGACTACTTAACACATTACTTTTAATGTGTTGCCACACAGTTCTTGTAATCGTGTTGTTGACTTTAGTACTGTATGTTCAGTTCATCAACACAAATTTAGTGATTTCTGAAATATTGAGACATACTTTAACCAGTAGTAGGAATAATGCGATCACCCAAACCTAATCTATATTACTAAACGAAGGTTGTATACATGCATGGACGCCGGACGCACCGAAGCGCACGCGCACTGTGACTCAGTGCCCCAGAGTCAGAGTCAGCGGCTTCCCAGACTCAGTAGGTAGCGCCCAAACAACACAACACAACACAACCTGTAAACTAAACTTCAGGTCACAATACAACCGCTGCCCGGGCGCATTTAAAACCTTCGTTTAGTAATGTTTACGAAGGTTGTATATATGCACGGATGCCAGACTCAACCCATGCCAAAAGCACATGCGCACTTGCACAGCGACCAAGAGTCAAACCCAGCGGCTTCCCAAAGTCAGTAAGTGGCGCCCAAACAACACAACCTGTAAACTAAACTTGAGGTAAAGCGTGCACGCCAACAAGTTGCCATGGTGACATATTTAAACAGACATAGAATAACTAGACGCATCAAGACTGGCAGAATCGTACGTCAACGTCGCCGCCATATTGTGAGTGGCACTGCTGTGGAGTGAAGTAATGAATAATGTGCTGCTTGGGATTGTACAAACCGCTGTAACACTCCAAACCAGATCTCGGGGATTACATTTCATAGGTAAGGCTGAACAATTGTTTTGGTTATATTTGGTCGTTAGCTAAAGTAAAGATTATAAAACGGGATTTTCTAAGCCAGGCTAAGCTAGCAAAGCTATGCATTTATATGCTCAAGTGAGCCTCCAAACAACGTTTTGGCTAAACGTAATTAGTCACTATGTAGATTGTTGTTAGCTGTTAACATTTCTCAAACTTGATGATGTTTTTTCTCAAGGAGCACATTGAGGAAATACAGTTTGAAATTGAAAACCATCATTTTATCTTCATGTCTTTAGTTGTGTCGGTCTTAAACAAACTAAGGCTGCACCATATTGCCAGACTGAATACTCTCAAATTACAGGATCTGAGTGAGCGAGAGGAATGTAAGTCTAGAGGAGATCAGTGAGGTGGAGAGCTTTAAATGTTAAGAGCGGTATTTAGTATTGTATTCTGTAGTTAACAGGGAGCCAGTGAAGTTGACAGAATAGGTGTAATATGTTCAGTGGATTTACAACAGCAGGGTATTATCCTGGCAGCAGAATTTTGAAGAAGTTGTAAGCGATGGATAAGTTTTTGTGGGATGCCAGATAGAATAGCATTACAGTAATCTATACATGACGTGACTCGGGCATTAAACAATTCAGTACTGTGTTGCGTAAGAACAGGACAAAGTCTGGAAATGTTTCGAAGATAGAATAAGGCAGCTCCCGAAATGTTACTTATATGAGAGGAATGATTAATAATAATTATTATTATTTAATAATTGCCTTTATTAGTGTATAAATGGATATAAATAATTGCATTTAAACGATTCGCCAAAATCTGTTGTATGTAAACGATACTGTTTTAAACATTTTTTTTCATCAGAAAACCCAGTTTCCATGTCTACCTGTATTAGTTTAAATGGCACTTTTGCCACTCACAATAAGGCTGACACATCGTGTCTACTGGGAAACACAGTGAATGCGCCGTCTATCTATATATGTGTATGTATTTAAACTGGAGACTATTGACAGTGCCAGCAGTCAGCTACTCCACAGTGCCTGCGGTCAGTGTTCTCCACTCCACAGTACCAGCAGCTACTCCACTACACAGTGCCACCAGTCAGTGTGCTCTAATCCACTGTGCCAGCACTCAGTGTGGCAGCTGTCAGTGTGGCTTATTTGAATCACATTAAGGTAATTCAGTGTTAAACGTAAGTTCAATTATGATTCCTAACACCAAACGACTTCTAGCTAACAACACACCCACAGAAAAACAAAAACGAGACTGCATGGATAAAAACAATGAGCGAAGGCGCCTACAACGCGCTTCTAAAACACCAGAACCAAAGGTGTCATGGCTCCAAAAAGAAATAGCTTTAGTACAAATATATTTACAGTGAGGAACATAAGTATTTGAACACCCTGCAATTTTGCAAGTTCTCCCACTTAGAAATCATGGAGGGGTCTGAAATTCACATTGTAGGTGCATTCCCACTGTGAGAGACAGAATGTAAAAAAAAAAAATTCAGGAAATCACATTGTATGATTTGTACAGAATTTATTTGTATTGCACTGCTGCACATAAGTATTTGAACACCTGGCAATCAGCAAGAATTCTGTCTCTCAAAGACCTGTTACTCTGCCTTTAAGAAGTCCACCTCTACTCCACTTAGTAACCTTAATTAGTAGCACCTGTCTGAGCTCTTTAAAGACACCTGTCCACCCCACAGTCAGTCAGACTCCAACTACTACCATGGGCAAGACCACAGAGCTGTCAAAAGACACCAGAGACAAAAATGGTGGACCTCCATAAGGCTGGAAAGGGCTACGGGGCAATTGCCAAGCAGCTTGGTGAAAAATAGATCAACTGTTGGAGCAATTGCCAGAAAATGGAAGAGGCTAAAGACGACTGTCAGTCTCCCTCAGACTGGGGCTCCATGCAAGATCTCACCTCGTAAGGGTATCACAGATAAGAAAGGTGAGGAATCAGCCCAGAACTACACGGGAGGACCTGGTCAATGACATGAAGAGAGCTGGGACCACAGTTTCAAAGGTCACTGTCAGTAGAACACTATGCAGTCATGGTTTCAAATCACAAATTGCACGGAAGGTTCCCCTGTTCAAGTCATCACATGTCCAGGCCTGTCTGAAGTTTGCCAATGACCATCTGGATGATCCAGAGGAGGCATGGGAGAAAGTCATGTGGTCAGATGAGACCAAAATAGAACTTTTTGCTCTAAACTTCACTCGCCATGTTTGGAGGAAAAAGGAGGAGGAGTTGCATCCCTTGAACACCATCCCTACTGTGAAGCATGGGGGTGGAAACATCATGCTTTAGGGGTGCTTTTCTGCGAAGGGGACAAGACGACTGCACTGTATTAAGGAGAGGATGAATGGGGCCATGTATTGTGAGATTTTGAGCAACAACCTCCTTCCCTCAGTCAGAGCACTGAAGATGGGTTGTGGCTGGGTCTTTCAACATGACAATGACCCGAAGCACACAGCCAGGATAACCAAGGAGTGGCTCCGTAAGAAGCATATCAAGGTTCTTGAGTGGCGTAGCCAGTCTCTAGACCTAAATCCAATTGAAAATCTTTGGAGGGAGCTGAAACTCCGTGTTGCTCAGCACCAGCCCCTGAACCTGACAGATCTAAAGGAGATCTGTGTGGAGGAGTGGGCCAAAATCCCTGTTGCAGTGTGTGCAAACCTGGTCAAGAACTACGGGAAAGATTTGACCTCTGTAATTGCAAACAAAGGCTTCTGTACCAAATATTAACACTGATTTTCTCAGGTGTTCAAATACTTATGTGCAGCAGTGCAATACAAATAAATTCTGTACAAATCTTACAATGTGATTTCCTGAATTTTTTTTTTTACATTCTGTCTCTCACAGTGGGAATGCACCTACAATGTGAATTTCAGACCCCTCCATGATTTCTAAGTGGGAGAACTTGTAAAATCGCAGGGTGTTCCTCACTGTATTTCATTAAATGAAAACTTTCCCAGGACGCTCCCACCCTCCATGATTTTTCATCCCTACAAAGATTGGAGGGAACAGAAAGTAATTGCCATTATTGGTTTGCGATTCTTTAGAGAATCGGGGGTTTACTGGTTTGTTACTGTTTGTATGTTTGATAACGTAAACTGCTTGCTAAACTGGGCTTTAGAATTACTTATTAACTTAAGTATAAAATGATTAATTATCTCCACAAATAAAATAAATAAAAAGAGAATTAGTTGCTGCAGACATTTTTCCCATAACTTAATTACAGAAGCCACTTCATTATCATCTGGATTCAACACTGGAACGTTCCCATCATCAACAGCCACACAAATAGAAATGCACACGCTTTTTCTCTCCAAATACAACAATGAAGACTGCAAAGATAAGACAAAATTGTACCCTTGAAAATATACTAAATATAATTAAGCAACATTGCTTGTAAAAGTTATACCATATATACTATTTAAAAAATGCCCAATACTTATTTAATATAGTCATAGTTTTGTTTGCACTTTATCCCTACCATTTAAAAGTGTGAAATTTTAAACATTTTTCCTTATTATGTATATCAGAGATAACAGATTATCCCAAAAATCTGGTTCAAATATTCAAGTTAAGAAATTAAATAACTTTGAATCAAGATTAACAATTGTGTGTCATATGTTACACATTATTTTTATGATAAAGGCTGCAGGTGCGACTTTCATTTAAATATAATAGCCATCAAAATTCCAAGTGGCTGCACCGATGTGGGTCTCCCCCAAACCCCCACCCCCATGTAGTACTGAGGGGCTGCGGTGTGCAAATCCTCATCAAGGCAGGGAACCAAAAAAATCAGCCATGAAAAAGTTTAAATCCTTCAGAGCCATACATGGTGGTGCTGCTTTTCGGTACATTATCTATATATATAATTCTCTAAGCCGCCACCAGAGCGGGCAAGACACCCATGAAAGCACGCAGGAAGGAGCCATGTCCACCAACTCTAAGACCATTGGATATGACAAAAACTCGCAGAGCCACGGCCACCAACTCGGACGCGACGCCTCGGAAAACACTCTGTCATTTCTGTTTGTCTGTGCTACAGTCCACATGCAGCTCTGAGCCACGTTGACTTTTCGGTTACGACACATGACCGCACGCAACATCGCAAACTGTTTTACACGCTACATACAGCAATTTGCATCCGCGACAAACATGCGTCTTCTTAGATGGTCCTGCAGGAACACGGAAAACGTTTCCCCGCCCACCAACACTCTTTATTCCCCGGCCCGCGTCCACCGCATCCGTGACAAACATGCGTCTTCGTAGATGGTCCTGCAGGAACACGGAAAACGTTTCCCCGCCCACCAACGCTCCTTATTCCCCAGCCCGCGTCCACCGCATCCGCGACAAACATGCATCTTCTTAGATGGTCCTGCAGGAACACTGAAAACGTTTCCCCGCCCACAAACACTCCTTATTCCCCGGCCCGCGTCCACCCTTGCTCTCTAGGCATTCCCACTGCCTGCTCATGTGCCCGGACGCAACAACTCACCGACCACCCCGTAAGTCGCTTTCGTCTGAGCTAGGAGTCCACATGCACCTCTGAGCCACGTTGACTTTTCATTATTCTTTTCGGTTATGATGCACGCACCACCATCGCAAATTGCTTTACACGCCATGGTCTTAGAGTTGGTGGGCGGGGTCTTCGTGAGTTGCTCTTCCGAGCGGGCACATGACCAGGCGGTGTGTATGCTTTGAGAACGAGGGTGGACGCGTCAGGACCATGTAAGAGGCGGCATGTTTGTCGCAGATGTGAATTGCTGAATGCAGCGTCTAAAACAGTTTGCGAGGGGTATCCCATGGGATCCTTAAAACAATCCTTTAAAACTGAGGTTAAAACACAATGAAGGAAGTAGTCTTTAAAAACCAATAAGCCCTGTGCCTCCGTTTCATTAGCGTCTCACCTGCTTCATCGATGCAGGCACTGCACCAGTCGAGACGCTCTCACAGCAGCTGACCTTCTCTGTGCCTGACTCCACTATAGGCTGCAACAAAATTATGAAAGTACGGGCGCATTTGTTTCACACAAGCTGTGTGTGTGGGTGGGTTGGTGTTAGTTAATTAGTTACTCGAAGGATTTCAAGATTTAATATGCACAAGCGGTAACACTGCAAAAGCAGCCCAAACCAGAAAAGACGGCTGGCAAAAAGTGGCTGACAAATTAAACGCATGTGCATTGTACTTACTGAAAGCAGCGTTACGGATTTTGCAAATGTTAAATTTTTTCCCTCTGCTTAAAATACATTTAAAAAGCGGCGTTATTATGTGGCATATACTACACCGCGGGTTGGTATGCAGCGTTTAAAACAGTTTGTTTGTCGCGGATAATTTGCCTTTTACTATTACACAAAGACAATTTCCTGTTAATACTTCGTTACATTGATATAGCGGTGTTCTCAGTATTCAAAGCGCTATTCACACAGGGAGGAACCGGGAAGCGAAACCACAATCTTCCACAGTCTCCTTACTGCAAAGCAGCAGCACTACTACAGCGCCACAAGGCAGTAAAAGAATACACCGGGCTCGATTTTGTTTTCACTTCTGTTTACAGAGATCGGGTCGTAGATAGCATTGTTGCAATGTTACTTTTCTTGTTGACTTATTACAGTTTACTTAAAAGAAGAGGACGACATGCATCAAGACTCTTTGCAGTGTTGGCTCCTCAGTGGTGGAACGAACTTCCTCTTGCTGTACGAACAGCGGAGACCCTCACTGTCTTCAAACGTCGTCTGAAGACACACTTCTTTAAACAGCACTTGGGGGACTAAAGTCCCCATACTCTTTTCTACCCTTTTCTCAAAAAAAAAAAAAAAAATTTTGTACTAACTTACTATTTTCTTCTAGCATGGTTTTGTGTACAACTTGGTCAGCGGTAACTTGTTTAATGACAGTAGATTTAATCCTAGCCTTAAAGACTGAAGAACAGTCGTAGATTACTAAGCACTGTTGTAAGTCGCTCTGGAAAAGAGCGTCTGCTAAATGATGTAAATGTAAATTACATTACGGATGTTTCACATGTTCATTTTTTCCCCAGTGCTTAAAAGACATTAAAAAAGTGTTTCTCAACTGTGACTCCGGAACATCTCAGTACTCAAGCTATATTAAGCGTCAACAATGAAGACTCGCTACACCTTAATCTACAAGTACTGACACTTATCCCTACCGACGAAGTA
This sequence comes from Erpetoichthys calabaricus, assembly GCF_900747795.2. NCBI lineage: Eukaryota > Metazoa > Chordata > Cladistia > Polypteriformes > Polypteridae > Erpetoichthys > Erpetoichthys calabaricus. Next base: position 182,124,061 of record NC_041395.2, read on the forward strand.
ACTTTCCCCAGCGTGGCCTTCTTCGTCACAGACGATCCCGCTTTCAGTCACGGACAATTATATGTTGCTCTCTCCAGAGGTCTATCTTTTCATTCACTCACAGTGGTATCCACAAACCCACCCCATTTGGACAACTGTGTCGTTCAGGAAGTGTTCACCCATCAATACATAATTATGCGGAGTATGCTACCCCGCGGGTTGGCTAGTTATGTTTAATTTTATTTTTTAAACTTACAGTGCATCTGTAAAATGTAAACCACTTATGACACTGTTACATGAGCCTTGCACTACATGGGCGTCTCTTGCTCCTTCAAGGACGGTTGTGAGAAATGGAAACCAGGGCTGGTGTGGAGGGCATACCCGTAGGAAGTGCTGAGTGACAGAGCTGAAGGATAGCACTTTACAAGCCAAAAAGGCTCAGCAGTTAAATCAGAAGGAATACAGGTTAGTTAGTAAAATGGTGACATGGTGAGAATAGCAAGCCAAGTAAAAGAACTGAGAAGTGACCAGCTCTTTTAATCAAGTCAAAGATGGAAATGTTTCATCATTTTGGAGATGTCCAACAGGCAAGTGGTTGGGTGCCATTTATATCATGGCATTCAGAATAAAAAGTCAGTAAGTGCCTGTGGACTCACCTCGAAAAGCAGGATCATCACAGTATGATGTCAGGGACTGTAAAATCAGTCTACTTTTTTCTCCTTTACAAATGCTGTAACATGGCCTAAATTCTTCTGATTTCACCTTGTTGTTTAAGGTGTTGTGTGTCAAACCATATTTGCTTGGCACTAAACAACTGTCAGGGATCTCAGGTTTAAGAGTAAATGGGACAAAATCAGATGCAAAATGGTGGGGGGGGGGAGGAAAAAAATCAGCAACACACTACAGGCTTGCATCTGGAGGACTTTTATACCAAAATTAGTGACAGTAAAACAAACAAATATTCCCTCACAATTAGATGTCAGTTTTTGCCTTTGAGTTAGATATTTTTCTAAATAAATTTCTATTTTATTCGAATAGCGACATTCAGCTTGACAGGCCTAACATACGTAGGAAGGGAGACCAAAATATTCCTGGAATCTGTGAAGAGCAAAGGAGTAGGGTATATTTATCAAATATAACGCTAGGTATCATATGCCAGCAAGTCTGGTTAATCCACCAAGTAGCTGAATGTTTAGCTCATCAAGTGCATTTTTCTGATATTTTACAACTGTGCAGGTGACTGTGTTAGAAGCCTATACCATGATGGCACCGATCAGGGCAGCCAAGGTTGTTTGGTCGCTGTTTATGTGTCTGTTTTTGCCTGTTACCTTTGCAACAGTATGAGGATTGCCAGGAATAGGCTAAACAATGCAATCAGATATGCTAAATGGAAACACAAAAATAAACTGGAACTTAAGTTCTCTGCAAACAATAGCTCCTCCTCTGTATGAAGAAGCCTTCAGTCCGTCACTAATTAGAAAGACATCTCCCAATGCTCACTCAGATTCATCCCTCCCTGACAAACAAGCTTTATGGCAGATTTGCACAACAAGATGCTGAGTACTTATCCCCTCTGCTCCTTCAGCTCTGAAGAGGCTGTAACACCAGCCACTTCTTCACAAAAGCCTCTCCCCTCTTCTTCCTTTTCCATCAAGGAATATGATGTCTGAAGGCTGTTTGCAACACAGAACTGCAAAAAGTCAGAGTCTGTCTCACCTGCAACAATCAAACACTGTACTGGGCAGCTCACTCGCCTTTTAATATACATCTTTAAAAAGTATCCTGCACATTGCACTAGGCCAGAATGCTTTACATTTTCTGTCATTGTTCCTGTTCCCAACAGTGATAAAATAAGTTTACTCAATAATTACAGGCCTATTGCTCTTATATTTTAATGAAAATTTGAACGACTCATTCAAACCCATTTGAAGTTCGTTACTGCTACTGACCTTGACACTCTGCAGTTTGCACATTGAGCAAATACATCTGTGAATGATGCCATCAACATGGGTCTTCACTTTGTGCTGGAGCATCTGAACTGTAAAGGAACTTATACCAGAATACTGTTTGACTTGAGTTCAGCTTAACACACTACTGTCCCCGAAATGTTAACTAAACTTTTACAGACTGATCTGAATCCTTCCATCTGTAAATGAATTTATAGTTTCCTGATAAACCAGAAACAATATGTTCGTGTGGGCTCCCACCTCTCTGACTGTCTCTGTATTAGTAAAGGTGCCCCAAGGCTGTGTAGTTTTTCCCTTACTTTATTCCTTGTGCACCAATAAGTGCAGGTACACTGATCCTTCAGTTAAAATCATTAAGTTTGCTGATGACACCACCATTATTGGTCTAATTACTAAGAGCAATGAAACGCCTTATAGAAAATAGGTGTCTCATCTTATGTCTTGGAGTGCTTCCAACAACTTAGTGCTCAATATCACCATGACAGTGGAAACGGTCATAGACTTTCACAAACAGCAGTTGCAACCTCTCTTACTAGAAATTAATCATTCTGTAGTCAATATGGTGGAATCCTTCAAAATTTTGGGCACAACTATCACAAACACTCATAGCTGGGACATTAACACCACTTACATCACTAAAAAGGCACAGCAGCCATTGTACTTCTTATGCCAACTAAAGAAATTAAATATTTCCCAGCCAATCCTAGTTCAGTTTTACAAAGTTATAATTGAAAGTGTAATCACATTCTCCATTGTTGTCTGGTTTGGTTTAGTAACGGTACACTGAAAAATCTAAATTACAGCATGTTGTGAGGTCTGCTGAGAAAATAATTGGCTGTGCTCTTCCATCTGTGGCACACCTGAATAAATCTAGTGTCATTAACTATGTCAAAAGGATTACCACAGACTCATCTCACCCAGCTCATTGCTTATTCCAAAAACTCCCCTCTGGTAAATGTTTCAGGTCAATTAAGACTAAAACATACATCTCAATAGTTTCTTTCCCAGAGCCATAGCCCTCTCCAACCAGTAATTTAGCCTGTCTTTATATATTCATGCACTCTGTGATACCTTCGTACAGTGTATGTGTGTTTACAATACAAGTATATGCATGTGTATGCACATGCATACACACTATATAGATTCAGACTTTCACTTGCACATCTCCTTTATAATTGTGCTTTCCTGCAATGTTGTTTGAAATTTTTAACTTAAGCTATTTGTTATTTGTATGTGATGTTT
>NC_041395.2:182127261-182207261 GCF_900747795.2 Erpetoichthys calabaricus
TTTTTGTACATGAAAGCTTACAGGATATGTTAAGTATTTGTGAAGAAATAACTTTGGCTTAAAAACACCAAACATGCTATATATGCATTTGCCATGTTCATTTGTGTTCTAAAGTTAAGTGTTTTCTATAAATTGTCAAAAGTATAAGTAAAAGTATGCTCTAACTTAACCTATGGGGCATAGGATGCTTGGGGAGGGTGGGGGTTAAACTTGCAGAATGTCCATTTTTCAAGCAAAGAAAGTTGTCAAGCATTGATCTGCATCTTGAGATTACACATACAGTGTTAAACAGCTTGTGCCCTCCACAATTATTGGCACCCCTGGTTAAGTTGTGTTCTTAGGCTTCTAAGAAATTCTTTTTTTTCCCAAAAAATAGAGGCTCACAACACAAAAAAGAGAAAAATCCAACCTTTAATTGAATTACATTTATTCATTTTTTATATTCAATTTTATATGAAATCATGTGTGCCACAATTACTGGCACCCCTAACAATTCCTAGAAAATAAATAATTGAATCATTTTTGTAACTTCTAGTTTAGTTTTTACAGTTGATCAGAGTAAACTGGACCTTTTAATTGGTAATTAATGACTTCCTGTGTCCCTGGGGTATAAATATGACGTGAGACAGAGTCCTATCACTCTTAGCCACTCTTCAACAAGGGAAAGACAAGAGAACATGCCGTTCAAGTAAGGCAGATGTGTGTCGACCTTCATAAGTCAGTGAATGGCTACAAGAAAATAGCTACTCGCCTAAACCTGCCTGTAGCTACAGTCAGAGGAATAATAAAGAAGAGTAAAACAACGGGAACAGTGACAAACAAGGCTGGACGAGGACCCAAGTTTATCTTGCCACCACGCACAGTGAGGGGGATGGTAAAGCTCACGGTTAGAGAACTGCACCAAAGAGTGTTATCTTGGGGGTCACAAGGTCTCCATGACAACCATAAGATGCGATCTCCATGCCAACAAGCTCTTTGGGAGACATGCAAGGAAAAAGCCTTTTCTCACCTCCAACCACAAACGTAAACGTCTGGAGTTTGCTAAGCGATACTGGGACCGTGTGCTTTGGTCAGCGGAGACTAAAATTGAGCTTTTTGGCAGCAAACATTCTAAGTGGGTCTGGCGTGAATCCAAGAATGAGTATGCGGAAAAGCACCTCATGCCCACTGTAAAGTATGGTGGAGGATCTGTGATGCTGTGGGGCTGTTTCTCTTCCAAAACCGCTGGGAACCTTGATAGGGTGCATGACATCATGATCTCCTTGAAATACCAGGACATTTTAAGTCAAAATGTGGTGGCCTCTGCCAGAAAATTGAAGATGGGTCATCATTGGTTCTTCTAGCAGGATAATGACCCTAAACATTTTTTTTCCCCCATTATTTCTCCTTATACAATTTCTTGTATTAGGAATTTGTTAGTTTTCGCATACCCCTTGGGGGTCAAAGCGCAGGGTCAGCCATTGTACAGCACCCTTGGAGCAACTACAGGTTAAGGGCCTTGCTCAAGGGCCCAGCAGAGTAGGATCTCTTTTGGCAGTGACAGGGATTCGAATCGGCAACCTTCTGGATACCAGCACAGATCCTTAGCCTCAGAGCCAAACATATGGCAAAATCTACACACAAATGGCTCAGCAGACACAAAATCGAGCCATGGCCATCTCAGTCCCCAGACCTCAACCCCATTGAAAAACTGTGGGGTGAGCTGGAGAGGACAGGACTCGGGACGATCTAGAAAGACAAAGAGGAATGGTCAAAAATCCCTGTCTCTGTATTCTCCAGCCTTGTGAAATGTTATAGGAGATTAAGTGCTGTCTTGTTGGCAAAAGGGGGTTGTAGGAAATATTAACAGCAGGGGTGCCAGTAATTGTGGAGGGCACTGTATCTGTCATTTTCAAAAAAGAAAAAATAGAGGCCATTTCTATCACAAAAGAGAATGTATCCTGACTTCCTTGAAAAATAGTAACAAGCTATATGCAATAAAATGATGATTTCCAGATCAGTTTTGTTGTCACAAACATGCATTGGTAAAATGGAAGCCAAGTTTTCTAAAACTATTGGCACTTCAAAAGGACAAATTCAGTACCTTTTTAGGCTTTTATTTTCCAGGGTGCTCCATGCAGCAGAGGTTACATCAGGGCTCTCGCAAACCAGATCTGCTGTTCTTCGTGTCTTCAAGCTGTAGGAGTATCAGCACAGTTCTTTCCCTTTGTGAATCTCTCCTGATTGTTGGAGCGGGGTGGCAAACAAAAACAGTTACAGTTATTGAATTTGCTTGCGTAGTTACAAATACACCCATCTTGTATTTGCTATCCAAACATCCATTTCCTGTATTTTGTCACTAACAATGAAGGGGTCAACAAGTGTGTCCTAGTCGGCCTTTAATTGACACGAGAGCCGCACTTCATTGCCTGTTTGAGAGAGAGCTGATGCTGACATGCTTCACAAACAAATGAGGTTAGTCTGTCTTGTGTACCTCAACAAAAAGAAGGGGGGGACAGAATGGTCACTCATTGTGGTAAGCGCAAATCTTTTGATTCTATTAAAAAAAAATGTTTTGCTTGACTTCAGATTAATTCTTAGAGGCCATAGTGATTAGTTCAGTGTGTCATTTAAAATTTTGAGGGGTTTGCATCCTGTTGGCTATCAAAGTAAAGATGGGGCTTAAGCATAAAGGGGAGTAAACCCAAGACCAGAGGAGTCCAAGTACTGTAGATGACAACTGCTCCCACTTTTCTTTGGCCATAATGGACATCAAAACCAGAAATTACAATCCTGGAACAACTTGAGGCAAAACACAACAAATAATCAAAGGCCTTTGCTGCAAGCCATGACGTCATTACTGCAGGGATTTTTGTACTTCACTGATCCAGCGTAGCACATCACACAAAAAAAGGAGCAGAAGATGGAAACCCACAGAAGGTAAACCGTTCAAAGAGGATAGAAGAGAGGACCAGCTTTTTACCAAAAAAGAAAAGCTGTGCGGCTTTTTTGTGGCACCTCAGCAAAGCATTGATGGGAGCTGCTCAAGTCATTTGGAAGAAATCCCCACGGACAAGGAGCAGCACTGCCCACTCCTGAAATACTTGTGTGTGTGCCAGGCGTGCCTTTTGAAACAAGTTTTAGTCCTGCTAGGGCCATTGTTGCTCCTTTCTGATCGCTCCTTGGACTCACAAAAAAAAAAAAAAAAAAAAGACATGATTGTGCATCTTATATGCAATAAAGAATATTTAGACAGCAACATTGCAGCTTTTTTGCTCTGTCAATTTTAGGCCAAACTGTTAACGGTGTCTTTTGTCACTAGAAATAAAACCGCTTAAAACTACCAATCTAGCACTTGGAGAAACAGCTTAACCAACTGCTGAACAGGTGGTGTCACAAAAACTTGGAAATTTGGCATCCCTCAACCAGTAAATTTACTGTAGGGCCGTGGCAATCGTGTGTCTGCAACATTTCAACACAGAAAAGGAATGAAGGTAAAATATGACACTTCACCTGTACAGCCTTTATGAGGTGTACAACTGAAAAGTAAAGTGCAGGTAACTCAGAGAAGAGGGAACAGATGAAAGAAGGTATGAACAAGCAGTCATTAGAGAAGACAAAGGGTCTCTCTGTTTAACCTATTTATATTGCTGGACACTTCCTACAAGAAATGAAATAAATATTCTGGAACTGACAAGAGGCCCATTGTTTATTATTGAATTTACCAAAGGGACCAATTATTGTACCAGTCTTGTTGGTGACATATTTGCAAGTGGGACAGCAACTCCTGTCACAGCTCAAAATGCAAGGTGTGGATTGTGGCTGCAACCAAAGAAGGGTATCCTGTCAATGAAGGAACTCCTCATTCTGAGTGTTTCATTACAGAAGTCACTCTCATCACTGCAGCGGTGATGGAGTCTAATCTAAGGAACCATGGAAGAGATAGAAAGGAGCTGTAGAGAAGGCAACCATGTGATAGATGGATGTTTTATGTCCTGCAGCTAGAAAGTATGATCTTTAGAAATGGTAGAAACATTGACAGAAACAAATCTGACGAAAACGGAGATAATTTGTAAAAATTCCTGTAGTTTGCTTCTGGAACAAGAGGCATCACTAACATCAATAAATCCTTTGTATTGGGGGGGGGGGTTTGAAACCAAACAAATGCTCTACTGCCTCAGCTCGCTAGGTCCCATTTACCCATTCCAATGCCATGGACCTGGTGGAAGGGAGAATGCCAGACTGATGAGGGCATTCATGGGAGGATCTTGGTCTGGATGTCTTTTGAATCTGTATCAGAGGGTAAGGAGAAATAACTATAGAGGGAGGCGATGTCCATTGTAAAGATAAACCTAAAGGTGTCAAACAACTGGAGAGCATGGTTAGTATCTACCTTCAAACAGTGATCTCCTGAGACTGTCAAGGAAAGGTGAAGTAGGAGTAGTTGGACACTCATATGCAGAATCAATTAGGCATCCAGGATTGCCTGTTCTGTAGCTTTTTGGAAAGAAGGTAAAGCTATCGGTGGGTTTTCAACAATGTGGAGGCAAGCACAGTGCCCTCCATGATGTTTGGGGCAAAGATACATTTTTCTTTGATTGACCAAAAAACCCACGCAGACACGGGGAGAACATGCAAACTCCACGCAGGGAGGAACCGGGAAGCGAACCCAGGTCTCCTGAGGCAGCAGCGCTACCTAACACTGTGCCACCATGCCACCCAAAAACAAACAATTGAATCAAATATTCAGACTAAGATAATTCCAACTGCGACAACCAACATTAATGATTGCCTCAATTTCTTCTCCGGCACCTTCTTGGAGGACACGGCCTCTCAAACTACTGACAACTACTTTCTGGGTGTTTTTTCTGTGCTCCAGGGCATCTAGACATTACTGACCTTGAATCTTGCTGTGGAGCCCAGCTTTTAAATACTCTAAACAAGGTTCGGGGTGCTGATAGTGCGTTGCTGAACCTACTAAACAACAAACTACCTGGATTGGGATCCGAGTGCAGTGGGTGACACCTCAGTACCAATTCTGCCTCCAACGCCCAAGTTTTCACTGTAAGTTAGAGGACCTGCTTGCAGAGCTGGACACAGATCAACATCATACCCAGGATGAAGCAATTGCAGGTTAAGCGCCATGCTCAAGGCGCCAACAGAGCAGAGTCATTTCTGGCATTGGCGACATTTGAACAAGATTGGAATTGAATTTCTTGCTACCTGAAAATGCACTGTACAGACTTGACATTACAGTGCCAAACCTAGCAAATGACATGACAAAGAAATAAAAATAACCTCCAAAGAGATAACACAGTTAAAACCCTTTTATCAGAAGTGGTAATTACATTTAACCTCAGAAAAAAACAGAACTCCAATTACTTGTTGGCAATTCCAAAAATTATTGGCAAACACAAAGAATGAACTGAATCAGGCTGAATCCAGAGGGGCAGCGACATTAAGGCACATCCCAACATTTACATTGATGGTAGAGATGGATTGCATTGGCATAGCGCACTCTTGTTTAGCTGCCAAGTGTCTGTCCATTTTCTTCTAGACGAGAGGTTCCCAAGTTCAGTCCTGGTGGGCTGCACTGGCTGCAGGTTTTTATTTCAGTACAATTTCATTAGAAGCCAGTCATTGCTGCTGAAGTGTAGCGGTGACTCAATCAACAGTTTTGTGCTACATTTTAGTTGACTCGCTTGTTAAGATTCCCAATTCTTGGTCAGTTCTTTAAGCCTTAAACAGCCACATTCACTGTTTCAATTGCCCCTTGTTTTTTTAATCAGCTGCCAATTTACAATGAGATTCAAATGACAAAGAGGCCAGCAGTTCTGGTCCCATTTACCCCGCATGAAATATCAAATTTAATAAAAAATAAGTTGAAGACCAATAAAGGACTGAGAATTACTCATCTGTACTGGTCACAGAGCAATTCAGATGGAACAAAAACCTGCTGCCACAGCGACCCTACATCTAACTTGAGAACAGCAACCTAGACTTTACACATGAGGTTCCCCATCTTTCCTGTGGTAGAATTGGTCATTTCTGTTTTAACAAGGATACAACCCCTGGCACCAGAACAGCTTGTGGTGTTAGTTGGCATTACTGGTAACAAATCTTGCACAAGGCCACTAAATTTTTCCACCAAAATCCTGGAGAGTAATTAACCTGCACTACATAGATCTGAAACTTTCAAGAAAATGGTAGTAGATATTGTCAGTGGTATTTATATTAAAATTAAGAGTTTTGCTTTTCACTCATCAGTTCACTGGCCTTTGCTTTAGACTAATTTAGAATTTGGTACATTACATGAATAGATGTTTGTGACACCCTAAAATGTGAACACACTGTCCAGTTATATGTTTACGTTATATTACTAACTGTAATTCTGTGAAGTATTTGATTGCTATGATATGAATTCAAGTCATTAAGCAAAATTGTAAAGACTGCATACAAATTTCTACATTGAAATTGTCTTAAAATGAAGCAGCTGTCAAGCAGCAGAATTGAGGCTTTAGACTTTAATGCATGTCACAGGCGCCTTATTTATCCAGCAGAGTCCGCAACATCATTTATAACAAAACCTACTCAAAATAATGTTGTACCCAGCATCTAATCAAAAGATTAGATTTTTATAATGTTTTATTAGTTTAAAGGCCAGTAATTGTAAGATATTTTATAGAAGATTTACAATGTTCTTCATTTTAAAAGCCTTTATCATCTGTAATAAACGACTGAGTAAATAATCATTTGCTCACTAAACCAAGTGAAAAATAGCTTGGGATAGAAAAGACCCTGCTTTTAATCCCAAGTTTACACATTTTTGTATCAGGTTTATTATATTTACCATAAAATAAACACTTAATTGATGTCTGTATTCTAATTTAAATTATTTGTAGGCATATGCACAAAAGAAAAAACTAACCACCCATCATGCGAATTATTTTCAGTGTGTATATTATGTTACAACAGGTAAATGTATTTCCAGTACCCTTAGCAAAGCTATATTTTATACACACACACACACACACACACACACACACAAACAAAAGAACCGCAGCTTGAATGCTGCTTTGTTGATTCCCAGAAAACAGACATCTGTTTTTCTTGAAAAACACTGTTATGTTCATACACACCATTATGAGCACCTCTGCCTAAATTATTCCCAGGACTGTTGAGAATCCAATTACTTGTTATTTAGTTTACAAACTTCTTGACATTTTTCAACAGCATCATACCAGCTCTACCCAGCTTTCAGGAACACACTCAATAACACCAGGCGCAAAAGGTGTATAATCCGAGTTTTTATCAGACGCACAAACAATCCAAAATTTCTAAAATCAGAAAATGGGAAAAAAAAAAAAAAAAAAAAACAGAAAAAAAAAGAAGAAAATGCAGTTGCATGTTTTGTTGCCAGCCTGTTATATACAATGAGAACTGCAATTTCTAGGGGCATTCAATGCGACATAAAAAAAGGAAACCGGAAGAGACAAGCAGGACATTATTTCTCCCACCCCACCCCCCCTCCCAAAAACAGAAGGGACAGGCAGCATTCCTGTCAATAATAAATGTAATTGTCTTACACTTTCTTTTTGTACACAACCATCATACATTAACAAAAAGGAGAAAGTGCACAAGAAAGAAAAATAAATTAAGAATCAATAGCATAGAAGTAAAGATGCTGGATGCCTGAAAGAAAGTCTTGGGTTCCCAGAGAAGTCATTGTTTGGTGGTAGTTTCAAATAAACCAGTCTTACAAATAAAAGTAAGCCTGCCATAAGTGAGGGTCCAACCAGAAAAGGGTATAGCCTCTGTCCTTTTTTCTTTTCTCGCTCTTTTTTTTTTTTTTTTTTTAAAACCCGTCTGTGAAAGCATATACGGAATTACACAGCCGCTCTGTCAGTGATTGCACTGAGAATTTCTCAAGCTCAGGAACAGTGACAGACAGAAGAGTGTTAGTTCAGTGGAGTGGCAATCTGGCTTCAGAGATGGGATGAGATCAAAGTTGGTCCTTGTGGCACATAAGCAGACGGCAGATGAAGGTCTAGCCATCCTCTTTAGGTGGAGTGTACCAACCTGCAAAACACACATGATTTGTAATGAGATGCAAATAAGTATAGTAAAAGAAAAATTAAATGAAAAACAATCTTTGAGATGACCGCACTATATGTATGTTAATATTTTAAACAAGTTATTTCTAGGGAATATCTGTACTACAAAACATTCTGAGGGGTAGGGGCATATCAAGTATATACACACTTCACACACCTTAGAATGACCGATCACTGAAAAATTGCACCAAAATAACAAATATTGCTTGCTATCAAAGGGTACAATCAAAGATATCCTACCATTATGTATGATGAAATTACCTGAACTCCATAAAGGCTGCATCCTATTCCAAACCATACAGCTCATTATGGAGTCTTACTGCAGCGAAGGATATTTTGATGTTTCTGTCCATGCTAATGCCAAAACATTCTATTTTGTATCTCATCATGAAGAATGTGTTATTTCATTTGCTTAATGAAGATTTTCCTCTACCGAGTTCATACACACAATTCTGTTTACAGACCAGCATAAGCTTTGTATGAGCAGTGGCAAGTTGACACAATGGCAACAAAATACTAAGGAAATATATAATTCATATTAAATAACTTAAATCAACTAAAATGCTAAAAATTAACATAAATGGTCAGCTGCAGTCACCTACATTAAAGGTTCAGTATTTGCCATAAACATTTGTCTGCTAAAGTGAAGAGTTTCAACAAAATGTATGCTTTATAAAATGTATAAAAATGCTTCAATTTAGACACAATTAGATAAGGCAATTAATAAATACCATGGTTGTGAAAAAATTAGTGACTTGGAAAATACTGAACATATATTCTAAGTATATTCAATCATCTATCACCCATAGCTTACATCCTTTGCTTAAGCAAAGGCTGCTCACTAGGTGCATGTTCTGATCTTTCTTATATACAGTAGTTCTTCTGTATTATGAGATCAGTACAACCTATCATTGATTTGTCCATGAAAAAATAAGCCTTGTGGAGAAGATGGATAATTAATTGCATTCTCCACTCCAACCTTTGTCTGATAGACCACCAGGACCCACACAGTTTACATAACACAAGAGGACTCAATCTAGGAGCAGCCTCCAAAAAGTATTCAATGATGCAAGACGTGAGTGCTCCTGGTCTACAGTCATTAGGTGAAGAGGTGTGTGTCTTCTTTGGACTTAGAACAATGCAGGATGTTTTCCTCAGCAGCAGCACTTTCTGGAGCCTTAGGGACAGACTGAACAGGTGACAGAGGACACCACAAAGTTAGTCAGCACAGGCCTTAAGAAACCGAGGACTGTCTCCATCTGGTCGTGCAGCTTTTCCTGTGTGCAGTTTCCTCAGTCATCTCCTTACAAAGTTTTCAGTTATGTAAATACCAAACTGATGGTCAGAGGTGGACTCATCATTGGTCATTCCAGTTGAAGTTGTAAGAATTTGCTGATGTTGTGGGGATCAGGGGTTGGGAGATGTGTGGTCATTGGAAGAACATGGCAGTGGGAGGGAAAATCTATTAAACAGTGGTTCATCATGTTACCTTTGTCCACATCCCCTTGCAGCACCCGAGTCCTGGATTGCTTCACTCCAGTAATTATGCACGGTCCATTCCAGACATTTTTCATGTTTTTCTAAGCAAGTTTGCTTTCTATTTTAGCTTTGTAAGCATCCTTTCTTTTCCTCAGCATTTCCTTCAACACTTACTGTGCATCCTTCACAGCCTCTTTGTCACCTGATTTCAATGTATTGTTTTTTTTCCCATTGGTGAGGCTTTAATTTCAGGTCTTGTCGTCTGAAAGTAACACACTGTCTTTGAGGGTAGCAGTGTCGCTGAAGAAGTTAATACTGTCAGTGATGCAGTGGCCGAGTCCCTCAATATCATCCCCATGTGACTCATACATTATTTTCAAGTCTGTAATTTGGAAGCAGTCATTCAGAGCCATTTCAGGGCTCCACTTCCTCACTATCCTGGTTGATGACAGGCTGCCATAAAAAAACAGGGTTGTAGCCGACAATAAGATAAATCAGCCCGTGGTCAGATGTGCCCAGATGTTTAACATTTGAATGGAGCAGGTCCAGCTTATTTCTTTAAGTAGAACATGACAGAGATTGATGTAAGTTTGTTATTGATCACTACAAAGTCAAATGGTTGAAGTCACCACATATTATAACACGAGAGAGTGAATTATTTATGTTGCTGAATCTACATCTACAGAGGGAGAAATATAAAATTAATAAGGATGATATAATTTATCTCCCTGGACAAATAACTTGGATGAATTCCAACAGCCAGAATTTCAATGTCTGAATTACAAACTGTAGTTTTAACTAATATGTTCTCTATGACACCATTCCTTGTTCATCTGATGTCCAGTCCCCTATCCCGTCTTTTTTCCTCACTGTGCCAGGTCTCTGTCTGCTTGAATAAGATTAAATCTACCCAGCATTAAAATGGTGTCAGGTATATCAGGTTGAAGCCAGCTCTCTGTAAAACACAAAATGCCACTGTACTTTCATGCTCCATGACCCTCTAAGAGCAGACATCTTGACAGTGACTGAACATTGCCCATTATTATGGATGGTAGACCCTAAAATATTTTTGACCCACTTTAACTATCACAATGGCATGTCACCCTCTTCGTCTTCGGGCAATCAACTCCTGTGGTATACTGAAATTAAGCTGCTTTGGTGCTTGGGATTGCAGAGCAAGCAGCTGATTACAGGAGTATTCAATACACCCCGCTTTTTTATTTTCTCTGTCCCTCTTACGTTTCCAGGTGATGCAGCCATAAGACACTCTTCAGGTCCTCTTCACGACTCCATCCCAGTTCATAGCTTATTTGAATTGCAGTCAAGATGAACTGGCGCCTGGGTTTGCATACACTGCAGTTTGTTGAAGTTAAAATCCATTTAAAACCGATTTACTGGATTTCTAGTGGCTACTATCAATAACAAGCCAAATCAAAACTAATTGAGTTTAAAAAAAAAAAAAAAATACAGAGCACAAGTTATTAAACTTCCTTATGCATAATTCAACATTTGAAATGTGACGTAACAAACATTCAATTAGATAGAGAGAGAGAGAGAGAGAGAGAGAGAGAGAGAGAGAGATAGAGAGAGAGAGAGAGAGAGATAGATAGATAGATAGATAGATAGATAGATAGATAGATACTTTATTAATCCCAATGGGAAATTCACATTCTTCAGCAGCAGCATACTGATACAATAAATAATATTAAATTAAAGAATGATAACAATGCAGGTGAAAAACAGAAATTATTAAATTATTAAACCTTTCTCCCAAATTTAGCCATTCAAACACGATTGTCAACTTACCATTCTTCTCATGAATTTGCACAAGTGATTTGTAAGACTGCTGTGCTCTTGTTAGACTGTACTGGGACTGCAAAATAAAAGGTTGCACTTGGTTATACCTCTGCTATAATAAATTTACTTTTAATTTTAAATGTCATTGTAAAAAGCCCTCTATTTTAAAACAAAACCAAAATGTTGCAGTTTTGCACTATATTACATCCAACCAGAAATGGGGTTTCGAGCAATCTTTGCCTCATCCAACTGAAATCTAGGAATTGTATAAACAGACGGTGACATTTTCAAAAATATACAAAACATTTTACCTTACTGCAATTGGGGAAGCAACTAATTTCATTAATATAAGGGGAAAAAACATTTTTAGTATTGAATTTTACTTTGAAACAAATATTGATCCTTTAACAAATGTATTTCACACACAAAAGGTAGCAGAGAAGAGGTACTCATCTGCTTGATGTATCAAGTTTTAAATGCCACAACTGAAAAAAGGGACAAGATTGCAACTGAACAACCTGAAAAGCATTCATACAGCAACGTCACAGTCAGGCAGTACATTAAAAGCTGTCAGAAAAAGGGTACGTTTGTGATACTTTGGAAATGTTGAACTGTACTGGAAAGTCATCATAAGGTTGTGTAATTTGTCATCCTGTGATTCTCTGTGCAATTTGGCATTCTCAGACAATAAGATCAGCAACTACAGTCAGCAAGTTTGACATTTCCTCCAAGTACTTTGTTTTAGAGTGGATTCAGAACCCATCACTATTTTTTTTATACAGAATTTTGCTATGTTGCAGCCTTCAGCTAAAATCACTCAAATAATTTTTTCCCCCTATATCAAGCAACATTCAGTAACCTCACAATTGTAATATACACCTGATTTGGGGATGTTCTGCTCTTCTCTGCAGATCCTCACAAGCTCTGTAAGGATGAATAGAGAACATTGGTGAATAGCTATTTTCAGGTCTCTCCCCAGATGTTTGATTAGGATTAAATCCAGAATCTGGCAGGACAACTCAAAAGACATTTTTCCTGTGATATTGTTGCCCTATTGGAAAGTGAGCTTTCAGCCCAATCTCATGTCTACAGATGATCTTTAGCAGGTTTCTTTCTTCAAGCCTGTCTAGTCTCCCAGGCAGAACTGCTTAAAAACCACCACAAACAACATGATGCTACCATCCCCGTTTCACTGCTGGAATGGTTTTGCAACGGTCATAAGCTGTACCTGGTTACTTCTTGACATGACGCTAATCTTGGTTTCATCAGACCAGAGAATCTTGTTTTTCATAGACTGCGAGCCCTTTAAGTGCATTTTTGCAAACTCCAAACAGGGTTCCATGTGTCTTTTACTAAGGAAAGGCTTCTGCCTGGCCACTCTGTCACAAAGCAAAAAGATTGGTGGGAGTGTTACCATGATGGTTGCCCTTCTGGAAATTCCTCACATCTCTGACACAGGCTGTCTTGAGCTCAGCCATAGTGACCATTAGGATTTTGGTCATGTATCTTGCCAAAGCCCTTTCCCCATGATTTCGAATTTTGGCTGGGTGGCCAGCTATAGAAAGAGTTGTGGCTGTTCCAAACTTCCATTTAACAATTACAAAAGCATTTGTGTTATTTAATAACATTGGTGCTAAATGAAATTTTGTGTGTCCTCCCACAGATGTGTGCTATAGCACAATGCTGCCCCTAAACTATACAATGTCAACTGTGAGACCTTCTATAGATAGTTGGGTACCTCTCCTAATCATATCCATTCAACTGAACTAACCACAGATGGATTCAAACAATGTGTAGAGACAATGATGTTCGCCTCACTTACATTAGTGCAGTGATATTATTATTGTCATTCATCATTATTATTTGTATCACTGATATACATTCTATACTTCTGACATTGTACTTTTAGTATTTAGCAGTTTTTATAGTAGAAAGATATAATAGAGGGAATTCATAAAAATGTGATTTTTTTTTTCCCAAGTCAAAAAAACACTTTTTACATGTTTTTTTGAGAAAAAAACGTAACTTGAAGGAGGTTAATGTTTTAAAATGTCTACTATGTGTTCATTTTGTCATTCTGGGGTATTGAGTGTTGCATGCTGTGGGGAAAAAATGAATTTAAATGATTGAGATGATGACACATATCAGTTTAAAATGTTGTATTTTTGTGTTACGTGCATGAGTAAGTCACTATACCTACATTCTTATCAAAAAACAAGAATGTTTTGATTCATCAAAAAGTACCACTTCTGGCAGCATGAGACAGAAGGCAGCTTAAGGCCAAGGACTCAAACAGCATTCTCACTGTGCAAATAGAAGGAGCAAACACATGGTGGGAAAGCCAAGCTACAAAGCAAACATACCTGATAAAATGCCAGTCACAAATTTAGTTCCATCTTAGGCATAAAAATCTGGTGGGGCCACATGGACCTGGGAGAGAGACCCTGGCATAAGGAGTCAAGCCATCCTGAGAAGAGTGAGTAGGTGCTTGAGAGTGAGAGACAATCAAGCACAAAAGTGTAGAACTTACAAGACCCAGTCCTCAGTTTAAATCCATTAGCCTTAGTAATGTATATAGTAAGTGGTAGCCTTGGGAATGATCCAGGCTGGGATCACTTCACAGTGCTGGTGAAAATGAGTGCAGATGGGGTTACCTAAGACTCCAAGCGATCAATGAGAAGCAGAGCCAGTGGTGTAAATGAGAAGGCAGTGGATGCATCAAAGGGAAAAAAAAAACATTGCAGTCATACTGAAGGAGTCATGGATGATCAGTGAGACAGCCTCCATTAACCTTATATGTGGGAGTGAAATAGAGACTCTATTTTAAAATGTATTAGGCTACCAGTACCTTTGATTACAAAATGTCAGCCAGAGTTATATTTTAAAAAAATAAAGTATTCCACAATATCTCAACACCAAAAGCAGAAACAAATTAACATTCATACATTTCCAATTTGAGCTTTTTGTGATAACCAGGATGACTATTCCAAAACAGCAAGGTGCATGTGTTCATGCACCCTTTAAATTGTTAATAAAGTCAACCTATGGTTTGCTGCTTAAAAAGGCTGTAGACTTTAAGCCCTACTTAACGGTTCAAGAAACTTGAGTGAATTCCAATGGGTGCAAACTTTTGAACTGAAAACACTTACTACCCTAAACCAGAGGTCAGGAACCCCATACCCAATTCAAAAGTCAATTAACTTATATGCACTTCACTTCGTCCATTGGTCCGGCTTTATGTATTTATTAATACTTTTACTACTTAAGTAAAAAATACATGGCTTCTGGATGCTGTGAGGACACGACTGGGTAACTTATGCGGATGAAGTGACATGAGTAACTTGAGGCTTAAAAAAAAAACAAAAAAAAAACACAATAATGTTTGCCTCTGCTGTGAGCATTAACAGAGAAATACCTAGTAGTTTCAGTCAAACACTAAAACTAGATCACCTCCATCGGTTCATGCAAGCATCTCCATCCAGAACCGGTTCGACCCTCTCCACTTCCTCCAACTGATGACCGTCACAGCTGATGTCTTTGTTATTGGAGATTTTATTATACGAGACCTCAATATTTCTTGCCCCAAACAGAAATCTTTTGTTTCTTGTTTTCCCGTTGCTCGAGTATGAGATATTACAAGAAGAGCAGAGTTTTCGAAAGGCACAAGGACAGGGCAGCAGGGACCATCGTAACACATGTCAGAGTAAACAACATGCGATACCAGCAGTTGGAGGTTCTTAAAGCGGATTTCCCAGGACTTATTAATGCTACGAAGAAGAGGACCCTGGCTACGAGAACCTTCATTTCGGGTCCCTTACCTATGGCTAAAAGATTGGATGAATACTAGTTGTCTGAAAGGCTACTGTGAGGGACAAAACACTGGCTTCCAGGATAACTGGGGTTTCTTCTGAGAGGCGCAACGTTTCTTCAGATGAGATGGTCTACGTCCTAATAGATTCACCGCCCGGTCCTCATCAAAAACATCTAATTTGTCTCTCCTGACTATGTAATTAATTCTAATCCATATTCATTCCATAATGCCTTCCTAGTATATGATAACTGTAGCAAGCTCTTCCTCAAATGAACACTGCATTAACACTATAAAAACTATAACAGATTATAGATTCAGTAAAAAAAACCTGCACAAAGCAGCATTAACACTCCACCCATTCAGCATTTTTCTTCCAAGAAGTTAAATATGGCTCTATTAAATGTTAGAGCATTAACCAAGACATTATACATCAACGATCTTATTAGTGATAGGAAAGTAGACTTTCTTACATTACTATAGTACATTGTACCGTGTTGGGGGCCCAAGTTGCCTCGAAAGCTTGCACATTGTAATCTTTTTAGTTAGCCAATATATATACTCGCATTTAAGTTCTTCCGCGGAATAAGTTGGGGCTTGATTGGACTATTTTTTCCTGTATTTTATAACGTCGGTCGTATAAGTCAAATGCGGAAAACTCATGCTATTGGTCCAAGAGATTATGATATGCTAACGCCCACCTGAGAGATTAACCACGGAGCACACTGCCTTTTTTTCCCCTATGTATTGTGCCTACATGACCACACGGTAATACCTGAACTATTACGAAGCGACGTTTGCACTGTTGTGTTTTTGCATCTCACATCCTTATACACCTTTATCAAAAGAGCATCCCTCATCTACAATGGAGTGTTCGATCAGGAGAAAATATGAAGCTGGTTATATTTTAAAAGTCGTTGAAGTGGCGAAAAAAATTGGCAACTGCGCTACTGCAACCAAATTCGATCCATATGAGAAACAGGTGCGAGATTGGAGGAAGCAAGATATTTAGAAAAAAAAATTTAAGTGTTGCATTTTTGAATGGGCATATAAGTCGGGGTCTGATTTTAATACTGATTTTTTGGGTTTCAAAAACCTGACTTATACGTGAGTATATATATGGTAAATGAAACGTGGCTCACCTCTGATGGTGCAGCTGTTTTAATTGAATGTGCACCTCCGAATTACAGCTTTAGATATTCGGTTTGCCAATGTAAAAAAAAGAGGAGGTGGCTTATCAACTATTTACTCAAGCCAGTTTAAAGATGTTGACTTTAGTACGTCTTTAGAGTACCTTGCCATTATTATTCAAGGAGTTTCCCAGTCTCTAGTATAGTCAGTGTATAGACCTCCTAAATATAATGCTTCTTTCATTGAGGAATTCTTAGACTTAGTGTCAATTATAATAACTATGATAGGTTCCTAATTGTTGGCTACTTTAAATTTTCATATTGATAAACAGTGAACATGATTCTCCTGCACTCTTTTGATCTGAGCCAGCACGTTAGTCAGCGCACACAAGGGGTGACACACAGTGGATTTAGTGATTACTAAAGGATTAAAAGTTGATGTGAGGCAGATCGTGGGTATCGGTATATCAGACCACTGTTTCATATTTTTAATATAGAAATACTGATAACTAATGAGAAGTGTACTACGGTTGACCCTTGATATACGACCGGCCTGACATGTGAACAACTTGATTTATGACCAAAATTTTTGTTTTGATTTACGGCCGACATCATGCGTTACGACCTGAATGCGGTCACATGTATCCGCTTGCACGATTGTAAACAAACAGCCGAGAGTGTTTGTAAGCGTCAGTCGGAGCCAAGATACATGTGTTTGTGGACGTAATTTCGGTCAGTGCAATGATTTATATAATTTTTTTCGATAATTGCTAAGGAAGAAAGAGAAGGTAACGAAGGTAAAGAAAGTGATCACAATCGAAACGAAGAAGGAAATTGGGCGGAAATATGAGAGTTGTGTTCGTGTGACTGATCTCGCTAATATGTACAGCATGTCGAAATCCACCATCTCGACAATTTTACAAAGAAAAGATTTGTATAAGGAGGCTCCTTCCAAACAATAACCACCTTCCATTTCATTCTCCTCCTCCTCCCTTCCTGCAGCCCAAAGATGTCAAATGGTGAGTATAGTATGAAATTGTTGTTTCTGGTAGGCTAGGCACTTTTTATAACATTTTGGTTAGTACATTTGAAAAATTATTGGTGTTTTGGTAAATTATGCACATTATACAACCCTTTTTTATTATGAAAAGGTTAAGTAAGTGTTGCTGTGGGAGGTTCGGAACGCGTTATGGGTATTTCCATTATTTCTTATGGGAAAAATAGTCTTGACTTACAACCAACTTGAGTTACAACCAGCCCTCGCGAACAAATTGAGTACGTAAGTCAAGGGTCCACTGAATATCAAAACAGCGTTTAACATCTGCAGTTTCAAAGTTTGCTAACAATCTAAACAACCAGTACACCTGAAGTGCTTACTACAATAGCGGTAATGTAAATAGTAAGGTGTAAAATTTTAATGCTAAAGTGAGCTGCTGCTGACATAGTCGATCCTGAAATCCTCCAACATATCATACCATGGAAGACCCAAAGAGTGTCTGATTTTAAGGAAATATGCCGGTGAGCTTGAGCGTAAATGGAGAGAAACTAAATTGATAGTTCACTATGAAATACTGAAGGCTAAAATAATGGAATATAAAAACATACTCCATCTTGAGAGGCGGTGCTACTTCTCTAAAATTATAAATAATGCTGGTATAGTTCACTATGAAATACTGAAGGCTAAAATAATGGAATATAAAAACATAATCCATCTTGAGAGGCGGTGCTACTTCTCTAAAATTATAAATAATGCTGGCATAATCTAAGACTTTTATTCTCTACTATTGAATATTTGCTAAAAGTCAGTCAATGGGATGCCTCCAAAAAAACTCAATTAAACTTGAGGCTTTTGTTACATTAAAAAAAAAAAAAAAAAACACAAAATGAATGATATTAGAAATAATATAGTACATCCCCCCCAAAGCTGATCCTATTAAATCCCAGCACTCCATTTTAAGTGAATTAAATTATTTCAATAATTTTCTCAACTGAAACCCTTCACCTGCGTCATGACTCATAACCAACAAGCTTTTTCAAAGTAGTATCCAATGTGCCAATTGATAGTGTGCTTGACATAGTAAACACATCATTAGATATGGGGTCTTCCCTGTCTGTCTCAAGAATGTTGCTGCTAAACAAACCCCTGCTCATTTAAAATAACCTTGACCCCTCTGTTTTTGACAATTTTAGACCTATTTCTAACCTGCCTTTAAGTAAAATTCTAGAAAAGGCAGTCATTACACAGCTAAATGATCACTTGAATAAACATGCTATTTTTGAGAAGTTTCAGAACAAATTACAATACAGCAACTGCACTGGTTACAGTAGTAAATGACTTGCAGGTTAATGCGGACATAGGCCATTTATCTGAGAGGGCCTCTCTGACAATGCCTTAAATTAGTCTGAGTCTTAACAGGTAGAAAATTCTCTTGTCAGTTATGGTAATTATACTTTGAAGACACATGATATTCTATATGGAGTTCCACAAGGATCTATCCCTGGTCAACTGCTATTTTCGATCTACCTGCTTCAATTAGGTCAGATTATCTCAAGACATAATGTGATCTATCACAGCTATGCTGATGACACACAACTGTATTTATCAATAGCGCTTAATGACTCCGACAATTTTGGTTCACTGACTGTCTGTCTTGTGCTTCGGAATGGATGAGTAATAATTTTCTCAAACTAAATAAGGAGAAAACAGAAATTCTAGTTGTTGGCAAAAATGGATATAATGAGGGAATAGAAATAAACACAAAACAATTAGGCTTAAAAATCTAGATGGAGGTAAATAATTTAGGGGTAATTATTGACTGTGACCTAAATTTTAAATCAAATATTAATCAAATTACTAGGAGAGCATTTTTCCACTTAAGGAATATTGTTAAAGTAAGATCCCGAATAACTTTGCAAGATGTTGAAAAATTAGTTCATGTTTTTATTTTTAGTTGACTAGATTACTGCAACGCACTCCTTTCAGAAATGCCCAAGAAAGACATCAATCGGTTGTAACAAGTGCAGAATGCAGCGGTCAGAATTTTAACTAGGAAAAGAAAACCTGAGCACGTCTCTCCAGTTTTGATGCCTTTAACATTGGTTACCTATTAATACCATTCAGAATGGACTTTAAAATACTGCTAATGGTTTACAATGCCTTAAACAATCTCACTTGTCCTGTAATGAATCCCTCTTAAACTATATGTGCATTGAATTATATTCATCAAGACACCACAATCCCTACTATTCTCTGCTGTTCTTTTTCAGGTTTTTCTGTGGTGGTGATCTATGCCACCACTATCTGATCAAGGTAACATGCAGTCCCTACATTAATGAATTGAAGGTAGTGCCCCAAGTGTCCACATGACCATCATCAAATTCTTTCACGTGAAGCCTAAAAACCATGAGGACTGATTTAGATAATTTATGTTAGGTCAAATGTCCAGTGGGGGCGGGGAGGTCTCTTGGTTTTAGAACCCCTGCTGATTGTTTTTTTTCCTCCAGGCCATCTGGAGTTTGTTTTGTTTTCTACTGTTCTCTAGGCCATCTGACCTTACTATACTCTTTGTTACTTAGTATTGCCTAACCTTGTTTCTGTTTCATATAAACTTTTTCTTTCTTCATCTTGTAAAGCACTTTCAGCTATGACATTTGTATGAAAATGTACTCTATACATCAGTACTGTACAAAAGTTTTAGGCAGGTGTGAAAAAATGCTGTAAACAAAGAATGCTTTCAAAAATGGAAGTGTTAATCATTTATTTTCATCAATCAACAAAATGCAGTGAATGAACAAAAGAGAAATCTAAATCAAATCAATATTTGGTGTGACCACCCTTTGCCTTCAAAACAGTATCAATTCTTCTAGGTACACTTGCACACAGTTTTTGAAGGAACTCGGCTGGTAGGTTGTTCCAAACATCTTGGAGAACTAACCACAGATCTTCTGTGGATGTAGGCTTCCTCACATCCTTCTGTCTCTTCATGTAATCCCAGACACACTTGAAGATGTTGAGATCAGGGCTCTGTGGGAGCCATACCATCACTTCCAGGACTTCTTGTTCTTCTTTATGCTGAAGATAGTTCTTAATGACTTTGGCTGTATGTTTGGGGTCATTGTCCTGCTGCAGAATAAATTTGGGGCCAATCATACGCCTCCCTGATGGTATTGCATGATGGATAAGTATCTGACTGTATTTCTCAGCATTGAGAACACTGTTAATCCTGACCAAATCTCCAACTCCATTTACAGAAATGCAGCCCCAAACATTCAAGGAACCTCAACCATGTTTCACCGTTGCCTGCAGACACTCATTATTGTACCGCTCTCCAGCCCTTCGATGAACAAACTGCCTTCTGCTACAGCCAAATATTTCAAATTTGACTCATCAGTCCAGAGCACCTGCTGCCATTTTTTCTGCACCCCAGTTCCTATGTTTTCGTGCATACTTGATCCGCTTGGCCTTGTTTCCACGTCATTGGTATGGCTTTTTGGCTGCAACTCTTCCATGAAGACCACTTCTGGCGAGACTTCTCCGGACAGTACATGGGTGTACCTGGGTCCTACTGGTTTCTGCCAGTTCTGAGCTGATGGCACTGCTGGACATCTTCCAATTTTGAAGGGTAATAAGCTTGATGTGTCTTTCATCTGCTGCACTAAGTTTCCTTGGCCGACCACTGCATCTACGGTCCTCAATGTTGCCCGTTTCTTTGTGCTTCTTCAAAGAGCTTGAATAGCACATCTTGAAACCCCAGTCTGCTTTCAAATCTTTGTCAGGGAGAGACCATGCTGATGCAGTATAACTACCTTGTGTCTTGTTGCTGTGCTCAGTCTTGCCATGACATGAAACTGTCTTCCACAACCTCACCATTGTAGCAGAGTTTGGCTGTTCCTCTTCCCAGTTTTAAGCCTCCTACACAGCTGTTTCTGTTTCAGTTAATGACTGTGTTTCAACCTACGTGTGACATTGATGATCATTAGCACCTGTTTGTGTATAATTGGTTGATCATACACCTGACTATAATCCTACTAAATCCCTGACTTTGTGGCAAGTGTACCTATAAGAATTGATGCTGGTTTGAAGGCAAAAGGTAGTAACACCAAATACTGATTTGATGTAGATTTTTCTTTTGTTCGCTCACTTTGCATTTTTATATATATATTTTTATATATATATATATATATATATGAATGGAAGAGAAGGTCTGTGATACGGTTTCATATTTGCAGTTGGAGATCCACAAAGGAGAAAAAACGAATCACGTATCATAAAATAGTTTTATTCCTGAGCTTTCAACCCCTATCAGGGGTCTTCATCAGAGGATAATGCTTAGACTTACAAGAATCAAAGGCAATATATAGCAGCACATTCGGGGGGGGCTGGGTTGGTGGAGGTGACTAAGTCCGTATGATCAAAAAGGGGGGGGGGGGGGTTATCGTTAAATTAAAGTGCATATGTCCTTCTATATATATATATATATATTATATAAGTTGTTGTTCTTGTGTACAATCCTTTAACAGCAATGCTCCGTTAAGAGCAGCCGCATACATAATTACAAGTTAGGGCTGGGTGATGTGACCGCAAATCAATATCACGAATACCTGAACATTTAACTGGAATTATAATTAATGAACAATTATTCTGTTTTTGTTTTTTCTTGTTGCTTTTAAATTTTATTTATTAGAATATTTAAAGACATAAAGTGGTTAACAGCAGCAGCACGGAAAAAACGAATTTAAAAAGAAAGGCATATAAAACATGTAGACATTATCATTTATGATATACAAACACAGGAAGAATATAGCCCGCTAGTCACTACCAAGATTTCCCCCATTTAGATTACTGATTATTGTACCGTACATCTGTTAAGATGATGTGTACTTACCAATTGCCAGGTTCAGCCTCTGTCTAAAACATTGCTGCCATGTCCATCCATTAAGCTCTGCAGCTTTGATAACATTTGTGGCACTATCTGTCATAGTGGCCATGAGGTTGTTTTCCATGCGGTCCCACGCAGAGAAAACGTTTCTTTGGCCATGTGCAATCATCTCTGGTGCATGATCAACTGGAAAATATGCTATCTTGAGGCATCTGTTATGCAGTTTCCATTTATCATCAACGTAGTGCAAAGTAACGCTCAAGTATGGCTCCATTATCCTACTTGACCAAAGATCAGATGTTTCTGCATAGCGCTGAACAGAATTCAGTTCAGCGGCTACCTTTTAATCGAGCATGTTTTGTACATGTTGAGAACTGCAGTTTAATAAAAAAAATATTTACACGATGGCACAAAGTATCTTCTGTCAAGGATTTTGATAAAGTGTTTAAACCTACTGTGCTCCACTTTAAGTATGGAAGACACATCCTTCACGATGTAGTAGGAAATGGCATCAGTTTTTTCTTTCCATCTTCTCGAATCCTTTTCATGTTGCGTAGCATTTGTACGTGCTTTTGTTATTGACACTATGGAGGAACTTGTAGCTGAATGTTTGTCCCCTCGCTCTTTTTTGAGTCATGCACTGTTCCTATTCAATAACATGATTATACTCCCAAGTGTTGAAACAGATTGGTGGTATTACCCTTGATCGCTGAACTGTCATCTCTGTCTGTCATGGAGCAGTTAAACTTTTGAAAAAGAGACAAATGTTTGTTTGCAGTGTTTGATTAACGTTCCTGTCTCTCTACAACCTCCTGTTTTTCTGCGCAAATCTGTGACCCAAGCATGACAATATAAAATAACCATATAAACATATGGTTTCTACTTCGCCGGATTTTCTTATTTCGCGGTGGCTCTGGAACGCAACCCCGCGATGTAGGAGGGATTACTGTATCAGACAGGGGTAAGATAATGCTGATTAAGAGGTTCTGAATGTTGGTTTTGATTAATTTCGATTAACTGCCCAGCACTATTACAAGTAACTAAGGTAAATGCTTTAAGGTTAAAATGATTTGCCAATTTATCAGTACTTCTGAAAAATAAACAAGAAACCAAGATAAAACTAACCAGAATTTGATTTACCTTGTTAGCCTCCAAACTGTACTCTGGCTTTGCCCTTCACCAGCGTGGCATTTATTTGCATGATTATGGACTCTATAGAATAGGCACTGCTCCAGCCCTAAAAAATATATAAGCAAAACATTTAAAAGAAACTATATTTAATGGACCAGTATTGTCCAAATTAATCAAATGACACAGTCTTAACAAAAACAGTATATTTTATTAGTTGTCTTTGTCTGCCCAGGCACACATGAAAATCAAATGAGAAATAAATTTCCCAATGTACCATTAAGAATTTCTTGCCCACAAAACTGTGCAGATAGTCCTAGGAATTAAAATCAATTTATTACATTTAAGAGTGTGTAACATTTCTTACCTGCTTTGTTAGAAGCTCCATACAAATTGCCCCACCTCCAAGAACATACCTGGCAATAAAAACAAAAATTATTTCAGTATAGAAAATGTTTTCCCCATGAAATACAAGTCATTTTACATGTGTTTTGTTTTTTTACTGTTTACAATACACTGAGGTTTAAATGCTTGCCTCCCCAGTTTACCCTGATGAACATATCTGAGCCGTTGTTGTACTAACAGCTGTTTATGGAAGAAGAGTAGTTTTAAGATATAAAGATGGGCTATCATAGAAAAGTGAGTGTTTTATTCTTGACACATTTTAATGGCAACAGTTCTAGCTAAACCCCTCTGAAAATAGCACCCTAGATTTTACTTAAAAGTTTGCTCAAAAGTCCAGTATTACAAATGCTAAACACATCATTTTAAAAAAACACATTTTCTTTCTTAGCTTCCTCTGTCATTTGGGAATATGTCTAGCTCAGCCTGAAAAATATTTGACATTTATTTAATTCAAACACTGTTCTTTGAGACACCTACCATGTAAGCTGTTGACTCTCATAAACAGGTCTTTGGATTCTGTTGTGGCTTTGGGCCTACTAGACCTGCTTCAGTCAGTTTCCAAGATCGTTTGCGTGGTACAGGATACTGCACTCTGACAACTTGGCTTTGTTGCAACTTCTCTAAAGGAAAGACCTACTATTTTAAGGTTTATAATGATCTGTCTGTCTTCCTGCATTAACCTCCTTTCCTTGCCATCACGATAGCAATATACAATGCTATAATATTCAAATAATGCTTCAGAGGGTATAGCTCAGCACAGTTTGTTCCGACTCTGTTTTTTTATAGGCAATGAGTTTTTTTATACACTATTATTATACACGGTTTTTCATATACTGTTTTACACTTGTGTACACCGTTTACACTGTTGTATAGGCAACGAGTTTGTAAGTAGGAAGACCAGTTAGAAATGTCTGCATTAATCTTTACAGTTGAACTGCTGCAAGTCCTTAACCCTTTACTTGATCTCTGAAAATGTCTTTTTTGTATATCTCAGATATTGAGTTACCTTTTCAGTAACCTGAACTTTTTTGCTTTTAATATGACTAGCTGCTGCTTTCCTTTGTACCATTTCAGGTTAATCAATGGACTTGAACTGCTTGTATTTAAATAAAAAAAAATGGAAAAGTGGGGGGTGTTCTAAAATGTATTGGTGAGTATATATAAAGTTGTGTTAAAAAAGTAAGCAAGCCCCATGGAAATCGCTGAATATGTTGAAAAGGTCAAAAGATTAAAAGTGATATACATACTTGAACAAATGATACATAAAATTGACAGGGTGAATTTAGCCTTATAATCTACATTTATAAACACGCAGATTTGTCATATGGAAAAGGAAAAGTACACCCTTAGATTTATCACCACTTTAAATCCATAAAAATAGAACTGGGTTGTCCAGATTAGGTGCAGTGATTAAAACATCCTAAGGGAGCATGAAGGTGGAACCTTTCCTATTTAAACCACAGATATTGGTGGTCTTGTGTTCTCTTTGCTATTGAAACTGTTTGAAATCAATTATTCCACTGCAAGGAAAATCTACAAATGGTATAGACTTCAAATGATTGCAATTTGTCCCAGACTGGCTATCCCAGCAAATTCAGTCGAACTGCTGACTGTTTCATACTAAAAGAACTCTTTGCATCTATAATGAGAAAAGAGAATGAGAAAGAGTCCAAAAAGAATATTACAGCAAGACTAAAATTTTTCATTGAACATTCAGGTTAAGAGGAGGCCTTTTTGATCAATTCTGGGTAGATGAATCAGGGATCGAGCTGTCTGGCCACAGTAACACATTCAACACTATGGATGTTACAAGAACTGAATTTTCAGTACCAATACTAAAATGCAAAACACTTAACAGTACTAACTTTTCACAGTATTGGTGCCAAAGTGAAAGTGTGCTGCATTGATGACCAACTTCAAGTTGACTTATTGCTTTGGAAGGCACAAAAATAATTGATAAAAGCACGAGTAAAAACTACACATAAAATGGCTTCATCGTTTTATATCACCGCATTAATACATCTCAAAAAGAAAAATGGAGTCACGTCTAGAAATGAAAATTTCAGCACACAATTGCCAGAATCTGCAATTTGCTGGAATCGGTTGTGGCCAGAAACAGGTTTGTGTGTGCTTTGAGAGTACATGTCATCACTGATAAGATGGAAGTTTCAATTGTTTAGCTTGTAGATGGCAAGATGAATTGCTTTTTAATACCATGTCCTATAGTGCCCAAATAAATGAGCAAAGGCTATGCATTAATTGCATACGGGTCTCAGCATTCATGTACTTTCTAAGCTGTGTTGGGGTCACACAAGTAAAACTGAAGCAAGTTTCAACTAAGTAACTATTTTCTTGTCTAAACTAGAGATTAAATGAGCTGCTCCATTTGTTAATATTAGTAGTATGACACACACTGTGTTAAAAGAAGCACACTGCAGACACACAATTTACAGTAGGCAAAACAGTATATATAAACGGTACATTTTTATTAATCATTTGGTTTCTGAAGGCAAACTAATGTTCAATAGTACAACTCCTAATTTGACGAAAGTAATGAAAGCAGGTCTAGTAAATGTAATGCAGTCTCTTAGTTACAACTAATAGAATACAAGCAAGGCCAGCTTAGTAATTTTTCGAATTCTGGATCTGTGCACAGGTTAAGCAATAATAAAGTAAGATGCTCTAAAAACAGAACAACAGATTCATGTAAAACTGACAAGTATGATTTCACACAAGCAGCCTTTAAGTTTGAACAAACATAAAAGCATCAGGAGTTTGTGACATTTGAAATCTGAATCAACTTGACTCGTCCATTAAATGCAGTCCTGATCAAAAGTTTAAGACCACTTGAAAAATGGCAAAAAATCATATTTTGCATGGTTGGATCTTAACAAGGTTCCAAGTAGAGCTTCAACATGCAACAAGAAGAAATGGGAGTGAGACTAAACATTTGTTGAGCATGCAATTTAATGAAAACAACGATTAAACTGAAACAGGCTGTTTTACAGCTGATCAAAAGTTTAAGACCACACCTCCAAAAAAACCCGTAAACCCCCCCAAAACAGAAATCAAACTTCCAAACATGAACTCAGTACTGAGTAGCTCCACCGTTATTGTTGATCACTTCAAAAATTCGTTGCGGCATGCTTGATGCAAGCGTTTCCATGAGGTGAATGGGAACATTTCTCCAAGTGGTGAAGGGCATCAACTGTCTGGAACTGTTGTCCATTTTTGTAAACTTCCCTTGCCATCCATCCCCAAAGGTTCTCAATTGGATTTAGATCAGGGGAACAAGCAGGATGGGCCAAAAGAGTGATGTTATTCTCCTGGAAGAAGTCCCTTGTCCTGCGGGCATTGTGTACTGTAGCGTTGTCCTGTTGAAAAACCCAGTCGTTACCACACAGACGAGGGCGCTCAGTCATGAGGAATGCTCTCTGCAACATCTGGACATAGCCAGTGGCTGTTTGACGCCCCTGCACTTCCTGAAGCTCCATTGTTCCACTGAAGGAAAAAGCACCCCAGACCATTATGGTGCCCCCTTCCACTGTGGCGCGTAGAAAACATCTCAGGTGGGATCTGCTTGTCATGCCAGTAACGTTGGAAACCATCAGGACCATCAAGGTTAAATTTTTTCTCATCAGAGAATAAAACTCTGATGAGACCCTACTTATGCAGTTCAACAACCCGACCACGTTCAAAAAGGGAGAGTTTTTTTTGCCTTTGCCATCAGAACGTGTGACTACCTGACAGAAAATGACAATGAATCCACATCTTTCCACAGATTTGGCCTTTTAAAGGCATGTGGTCCTAAAATTTTGATCAGTTGTAAAACAGCCTGTTTCAATTTAATCGTTATTTTCAATTAATTGAATGCTCAAAAACAGTTTTGTCTCACTCCCATTTCTTCTTGTTGCATGTTGAAGCTCTACTTGGAACCCTGTTAAGATCCAACCATGCAAAATATGATTTTTTGCCATTTTTCAAGTGGTCTTAAACTTTTGATCAGGACTGTATTACTTTTTAGAAGTTTTATTCACTAATGATGCAAACAAATTTTACAATAGCAAATGTTAGAAACCTAATAGAGATTATCTGACATGCCAGACTTTTAACGCCATATTATAAAAGCAGCTTTTAAGAGTTTGATTAAATGAAAATAACTTCATTAATTTGGAATTCACAGATTCAACAGTACAAATTTAATGTTTAAATTTTTATTTTTAACATTATCTTTAGTAGTGTTTTTTTCCACATAGAAGTAAGAAAATGTCAGTAAATAAAATAATGTGCACATGATAGAATAAATCAGGTAGTCCATGGTGAGGTTATTCTTTATAAATCCTATTCTGAAATCACCCTTTGAAAAAATTCCTAACACTTGTTACAGCGGGAGAATTCTCATGTTTATCAACACATTGAATTCAAGTCTTGCACTGTAATTTGACATTTATGAATGCCAATACTATTTTTTTAAATACATCTGGTCAATAACTTGACTGATAACACTATTTTAAATTTCCTGTTACTAATGGTATTTAGGGTGGCAGAGTGGCGCTGCTGCCTGGCAGTTAGGAGACCCGGGTTCGCTTCCCGGGTCATCCCTGCGTGGAGTTTGCATGTTCTCCCCGTGTCTATGTGGGTTTCCTTCGGGTGCTCCGGTTTCCTCCCATAGTCCAAAGACATGCAGGTTAGGTGGACTGGCGATTCTAAATTGTCCCTAGTGTGTGCTTGGTGTGTGGGTGCCCTGCGTTGGGCTAGCGCCCTGCCCAGGGTTTGTTTCCTGCCTTGCGCCCTGTGTTGGCTGGGACTGGCTCCAGCAGACCCCAGTGACCCTGTAGTTAGGATATAGTGGGTTGGATAATGGACGGCTGGATGGGTAATGTTATTTATATATATTTTATATTCTATTACAGGAAAAGCCACAATATCGTGAGCTTGAATAATGGAATTACCTTTAATTAAAAAGCAAGCGAAACGTTTTTCTGTTTTTGCCACGGTATCAAATACGTATCAAGTATCATGAAATTTCACTGGTATTGGTATCAAATAAAAAAAAATTCTGGTAATCCCTATTCAGCACAAACTAAAAAATGCACTTTTGGAGTAAAACTTCACACCAATTAAGTGTGGTGGAAATGATATGATTTGGGATTGCTTTGCTGCCTCAGGGCTTGAACAGTTTGTAGTCAACTATGAAAACTATATCATATCAAAGTGTGTTTGAGGACAATGTGAGACCATCTTTCCAAAAGACGAAGGTGAACCAGAAAAGGACATTTCAACATGATAATGATCAGAAACACACTAAAATTCAGCAAGGGAAGGCCAAGAAAGAATTCCTGAATCCTGTTGAAATATTTAGTTAGGGGATTTGAAAGAGGAAATACACAAATGGAAGAATGATTAATTTTCCACTAACTTGATGTCAGAGACATGTCGGCAGTTATATTATATATATAAAAACACCTACAAGTCATTTATACTAAAGGTGTCAACATCAACTTCTGAGGCCAAAGGTGTATTTACTTTATCACAATAAAATATACTTTGCTATCATTACTAGTAACATGACTGTTATACTGAAACGCACATGTTGCAGTTAGCAAATTGTATCTAAGAAAAAAAAACATAACATAGTTCAAGAATTAATGGATAGATGTTCGTTTCCATTTAGGTTTATCAATTTTAAACTATTTTATTTTCCTAGGTTTTTAAAACAATCTGTATTTTTGTATTAATTCTGTAAGAATTGTAAAATGTATACTTGTATTCTACCTGAGAACTTGTCAAAGCATTCTGCACCTGCACTCAAGCTATACAAAAATAAACAAATGTACTGAATGTACTCATATCAGTTTAATTGAAATAAATGGCTGATATACATTAATTAAAAAATTATGTGTGACTGACTTGCCCATATCAGTGATGAAAATTCCATAAAGAAAAAAAAAATTGAAATGACAATACTGTCAACCTATTTTTAAATGTATGCCCTGCATCAGTTCCATTCCAAGGCCTTCAGAAAAAAATTTAGTGTCTCCTTACCTCTAAATTCAAAAATGATGTTTAATTATCAATAAAGTGACAAATTAAAGAAAAAAAAAACACCAAAACCCTTATGCAGACATCCTAGGACAATTTTACTCTACAATCTACAAAAATGGTGAAATTCCATTAAAAGTAATGAATACTGTGTATTTACTTCTCAGAAGTGTGATTTTGTTAAACTTCAAGGTAATGTTAAGATTTTAGATAATCTTCATAAGATTAAATTCTTGCTTCTTTTCCTTAAATAAGAAGAAACTTTCAATGTAATAAAGTCTAAAACTAACTTTTCTTGGTGATACTTCCATTGTTGTATGCCAATTCATATTTACAAATAAATGGAATGAATAGTCATTCACACTGGTTCACAAAATTTTACCGTCTTCAAAAAATAAATTTTTTTTAGCATTTTCAAAACATTAAAAGAAAGGGGCATGGGCCACCATTAGAAAATAAAAGCCTAATGCATATATACCATGTTTGTGAAGAAACAACTGGCACTTAGAAAAATGCTATCTTTTAGGAAATCATTTGGAATGAAAAAACTGCAACCAAGTTTTGCCCACATATGCTGTTGCTAATCCATGGGTTTTCATATTCTGAATCATTCTTATACTTGCAATTCCCTTTCACTACTTTAAGGTGTAACAGATTTTTACTAATTCTACAAACTAAAGAAAAATTACATTCTGGATGGATGTGTGGAGTAACAAAGCTTGAACCAGAGATACAGTTAAAGATGGGGAAATCTCAAAGGAAATACAGAAAAAAGTTCCAAAGTTATGGCAATGTAATGAGAAGAGAGGTAAACAAGGTGGGGAGAAGAATCATGGAGGTGTCAAGAAGGATAAGAAGAGAATGACCAAAGAGAAAGTAGAAGGGATTGTGTGAAAAAGCCTAAGAGAGGATGGGGTATCAGGTGAGGAAGCAGGCAAGAGACAAGAGTAGAGGAGGCTGATCCAATATGGAGAACCCCACATGAAAATGGGGAAAGGTTAAGAAGCAGCTTACATGCTGTAAACTCATCTAGCTCAAGGAGGGCTGTCCAGAAAGAAATTTTCAGACTATTTGGTTTATTAAAAAGAATTAGTGCCTAATAGGAACAGCCAAAAGAAGAAGTAGTGTCAATCACAAATCTCTCATTCACTGTCACGTTTATTTTATAATACAACTTAACTCACCCGCCAGATAGCACCGGGGACACCACTCTCACAAATGGTGGGTCAAAGGGAAAATTATCCTGTTGAACATAAAAAAAAATAAAAAATGAAATGCATTTCTTTTGGTGCTATACAACTGAAATGTTCAACCTGATACATTAGTTAACTTAAGCCACTTTTGCTGAAACTATACAATGACTTTGAGACAAGAGTATCCTCCCCAAACTACCTACATATACTTTTTAACCAAACGTCCCAAAAATTTAAAAAAAAAATCCAAGAAAATTATCAAAATATTTGTAATTGGGTAACACTGAATTCATAGTTTATGTTTACATTTTACTAGCCTAGTTATACTGCATTTATAAGTCCTATTCACTTCACATCTGTCAGACAGAGTTTCTAATAATACATTACATATAGACTTGTAAATGAGAAAGTAAAATTTTGTAAAATGAGACAAGTCATGAGTTAATTACTTGGCTCGTTGTTTGACTCACTGTTTTACTTTTCACAACTATACCTTTATTAAATGTAGATTACGAATGGAAGTTTGCTCCCTCATCTGGGCATATTATACACACAGCACAAATCATTAAGAACACATGTATGGCTGATTATCCATGCACTTGTATAACCAACTAATATGTCCTCAATACAATATATAAAAATCAGGCAGATGCAGGTCAGGAGCTTCAATTAATATTGATATCAAACATTACAATGGGGAAAATTGTGATTTCAGTGATCTTTACTGTATCATGATTGTGCCAGATGGGCTGGTGTGAAATGGTGGCAACTACTGATCTACTGGGATTTGCACACACAACTCTTTACTCAGAATAGTGTGAAAAACAAAACATCCAGTGTATGACAGTTATGTGGATGGAAACAATCTGATGATAAGAGCCAGAGGAGAATGACCAGACTAATTCAAACTGACAGAAAGGCTACAATAACTCAGATAGTAACACCTTACAACTGTGGTGAACAGAAAAGACCTCAGAATGCAAAACATCCTGAACCTGGAGGTTGATTGTCTACAACAGCAGTATACAACATCATATTCGACTCCTGTCAGTCAAGAACAGAAGGCTGAGGCTGCAGTGAGCACATGCTCACCAATACTGGAAGACTGGAAAAAATCTAGCTTAGTTTGATGAATTTTGACTTCTGCTGTGGCGCACAGATTACGGTAGAGTCAGAATTTGCTGTAAACAGCATCAATCCATGCAGCCAACCTACCTTCTGTCAACAGTCAAAGTTGGTGGTGATTGTGCAATGGTGAGGGGAATGTTTTCTTGGCACACTTTGGGTCCATTAATACCAATAAATAATCACCTGAATGATATGGCCACAATGCATTCCATGACCATGCACATCCTTTAATATTAGAATCCCTGAAGCTTACATGTTTTTTTTCATTGTTCCCAACCTCCTTAAATTTTCCTGACATACACCAAGAAGCCCGTTGCACCTTATCACTGCACTAATAGCCCAGTTTTGTTTTGCAAATGTGTGGATTAGCACAACACAGCCACACACACACACCCCCCATTCAGTCAGATGAAGGCATCACCCTGCTGCAATCCATAAAGCTGAAGTCTGTGCTGAAGTGTTTATCTAGTGACATGTTTGAAAGGAATTATATAGGTAATGGAATACCATGATTTGAAATACATACATTTGTTTATTCCAGGTCTACAATGATCTGTGTAAATATGGAATGATAGAGGAAATGTGAGGGAAGAAATGTTGAACACACAGCTAAAACAGAAATTGTTTTCATATGTTATAGTAACTATGACAGAAAATATTTCCATATGTTATAGTAATAACGACATAATGCTGACGTGAAGTGCAGGATGTGTAAAGACTGAAGCCCAAACATCTAGAGTAATAAACACTTTCACAAAAGGTGTAACAAAACAAGTATGCTTTTATTCAAGAATAAAACCAAAGAAAAAGAAATTGCTCAGTTGACATGTTG
Organism: Erpetoichthys calabaricus; assembly: GCF_900747795.2. Lineage (NCBI taxonomy): Eukaryota > Metazoa > Chordata > Cladistia > Polypteriformes > Polypteridae > Erpetoichthys > Erpetoichthys calabaricus. The sequence goes on from NC_041395.2 coordinate 182,160,176, forward strand.
CTGAAGCCCAACTATCAATCGGTACAAAGAAAAAGATGTTCGTATACGTGTGTGTTTCATTTTCAACCAGTTGTCACAGTGGTAATGCTCTTTTGCCTCAGGTCTACTCAGGTGGCACAATGGAAGCGCTACCACTTAGGAATCGTAAATTAATAGGTTAGAATCTCGTTTCGTCACTGCATTTAGCGCTTTGAGCAGTGAGCTATTATTTTTATCATATAATAAACGTATATTTGATGTGAGTCTGTAACATCCTGTGTAAATTTATGATGCTTATAAAGTTAGTGCTGAAGGGATAAAAGCAGACATACAAACTCGGCTCCATTATTTCTTCTTGGTGTCTTCTTGAGCAGACAGACTCCTGTAGATATTACTTTTCCTTGTACACGGACATTCACATCAATGTGTCATTTAAACAATTTTTTGATTCAGCTATATTTAAGATTCCAAGAATAAAACTGAATTTAAAAAAAAAAAAATTAAAAAAAACAGCAGGGTATATTTAACACTGGAACAGATAAATACAAGATATACAAAGCAATAAATAGAACAGAGAAAAAAAAGTTTAAAATACTGAATTCAATATTCATATTATAACAATTTGTGATATGATACACACACACACACACACACACACAACTTATCCTGAGAATCTGGAGGTAACTTGTGTAGTTTGGTGCAAGACCATATAAAGCTTTGTGGGTTAACAAAAGAATTTTAAATTCAATCCAGTGAAGGAAAAGTAGGATGTGTGTTATGTACTCGCTGTTGCTGGTCCATGTAATGACTCTGGCAGCAGAGGTTTAAATTTACTGGAGCTGTGACATAAAATTTATATATTTATATATCGTGTGATTGATGCAAGTGTCACTTTCGGATTCACAGACTATTTCAAATTCACTGCATAAATACAGATCCACTTCATCATCACTGCTGATGAGAGGAGTTTCTTATGAGAGGCCATTAAGAGGCTAGGAGAAGAGGTTTCTACACCGTTGCCCAGGTAACACTCGGGCATGACGCTTAGGCAAGACATGCATACACCATTGTCCGAGTAACGTTCGGCACTAATATTGTTGGCACTTTTACAGCCCAAATAACCCATGGGTCTTACGCAAGACTCTTCTATATCATTGCCAGAGTGACACTCAGGACTAACTCTTTTAGCACTGTTTTTACAGCCTGAGTGATACTCAGGTCTATTGCTAAGGAGGTTAAGCATACTGGCATAGATGAAGTGTGAGGGAGAGCTGGGCACATGAATGTGATGGAAGTAGACATGGCAGATGAGAGCCTAAAATGGAGGGTTGTTGAAAAAAAGAGTGTGAAGTATTGTCTGAATTTTTTTCAGTTCTACTCCATTCCTCCATAACCCTCAAGGGGTTGTTACAGTACTTTTCCATATTCCTCCCATTATATGTCTATTTCCAACATTTTATTAACTGACTTAAGTATCCTGGAATAGATGTTACTGTGTGTACAGTACATGTGTGTGTGTGTGTGTGTATATATATATATATATATATTACATACACACACACATATACACACACACACATATATACAGTAATCCCTCCTCCATAGTGGGGGTTGCGTTCCAGAGCCACCCGCGAAATAAGAAAATCCGCGAAGTAGAAACCATATGTTTATATGGTTATTTTTATATTGTCATGCTTGGGTCACAGATTTGCGCAAAAACACAGGAGGTTGTAGAGAGACAGGAACGTTATTCAAACACTGCAAACAAACATTTGTCTCTTTTTCAAAAGTTTAAACTGTGCTCCATGACAAGACAGAGATGACAGTTCAGTCTCACAATTAAAAGAATGCAAACATATCTTCCTCTTCAAAGGAGCAAACAAATCAATAGGGCTGTTTGGCTTGTAAGTATGCGAAGCACCCGGCACAAAGCTGTTGAAGGCGGCAGCTCACACCCCCTCCGTCAGGAGCAGAGAGAGAGAGAGTTAGAGAGAGACAGATAAAAAAATCAATACGTGCCCTTTGAGCTTTTAAGTATGCGAAGCACCGTGCAGCATACTTAAAAGCTGCACACAGAAGGTAGCAACGTGAAGATATTCTTTCAGCATTTTTAGACGAGCGTCCGTATCGTCTAGGTGTGCGAACAGCCCCCCTGCTCACACCCCCTACGTCAGGATCACAGATAGTCAGGGCAAGAGAGAGAGAAAGAAAAGTAAGTTGGGTAGCTTCCCAGCCATCTGCCAATAGCGTCCCTTGTATGAAATCAACTGGGCAAACCAACTGAGGGAGCATGTACCAGAAATTAAAAGACCCATTGTCCTCAGAAACCCGCGAAGCAGCGAAAAATCTGCGATATATATTTAAATATGCTTACATATAAAATCCGCGATGGAGTGAAGCCGCGAAAGGCGAAGCGCGATATAGCGAGGGATTACTGTATATACATATACATACACACATATACACACATACATACATATATACTTACACATACATATATACATACGTGTGTGTGTGTGTGTGTTGGTATACATGCTTCAAAAGGACACACTGTCCGCCATTTCACAGACACTATAAGGACATCTAGACTTTTAAGGACACTCTTAAGGTCCTCATAATTCGGACTGCATTTTCTTTACTTTCATTGCCTTCAAGAGCCCACCTGCACTTTTTTTCTGCAAGTCCCAATTGACCAGATAACCCTGATTCTTACAGTGCATCCGGAAAGTATTCAGTGCATCACTTTTTCCACATTTTGTTATGGTGGCTGTGCACCGACACTTCCCATCCAACCTGATGGAGCTTGAGAGGTGCTGCAAAGAGGAATGGGCGAAACTGGCCAAGGATAGGTGTGCCAAGCTTGTGGCATCATATTCAAAAAGACTGCAAAGGTGCATCGACAAAGTATTGAGCAAAGGCTGTGAATACTTATGTACATGTGCTTTCTCAATTTTTTTTATTAATAAACTTGCAAAAACCTCAAGTAAACTTTTTTCACATTGTCATTATGGGGTGTTGTGTGTAGAATTCTGAATAAAAAATGAATTTAATCCATTTTGGAATAAGGATGTAACATAAGATGTGGAAAAAGTGATGCGCTGTGAATACTTTCCGGATGCACTGTATGTGTAACCTGTGTGTGCTCATTTTTTTTCCGCTCCCCTGTAGGCCAGTCGTGGTATTGCAACTACATATAGAGATTCACAGTTTCACACAGGCTAACTTATGCGCATGCGCTTAATTGTGAGGCTCAGATACGGAAATGTGTTCTGGAAAGTGTTTAGCATAGTTACGTTTTATTTCGATACAATTCAATGATTTAAGATTAAGATTTTTATTAGTTAAAAAAAAGTAATACATGTACGACGTTAAAATGGCTTTACATTAAATCTTTGGATTTTGACGTTTTCATAAAACGCAGCAGTAATAAGCAATCATGATCGTCCAATATAACCTATTTTTTACTTAATGATGACAAGACTGTTGAATATGGTGTTGTAATAATATTGTTATTGACTATTTCCGTAATTACTGTTGCATTTTTTTCTAGTATGTTAGAACGCATTTTCAGCTGCTCTTGCTGAGAAGTGTGTATAACGGTGGGTCATGCACAAGTTACAGCGAAATGCGAGTTATTATTTAAACGCGATAAAGAAGTTGCACACATGAAGTATATATCAACCACCACATTAACTTTGTGCAAACACTTCCATAAGTAAACCTTGCAATGAAAAAGAAATGAGGAGGGCGTATCCATTGCGAAATATATTGCAACAGCACTGGACAAGTTACATCAGCCAGGGACAAATCGCCAAAAGAATGAGTTGCCATTTCATCATCTATAGCAAGCGATCTTGTAAAAATGGCAGCTTTGCACTGTCGCAGTGCTTTTTCCAACTGGTGCGGCAAAAGGCAAGCAGTCCTTCCAAGATCCATGTGAAGAGCAGAGAATCGATCCATTGCGGTGCTCGGCGTCGACGTGGAAATATATCCATGCTCAAAATAACAGACCATGTTGAAGCCAAGTTCATTGACAAAATAAAAGGTAAGGATATTATTCTACACAGTTTTAATTATTCTACATAGTCCTAGTTTTTTATTTTAGAGTGTATATAATGTGTTTATTTCCCATTCTTTTTCAGGTCGTGGCGTATTTGCAAAAGCATTAATTCCAAGGGGTAACTTTCTTCCAGAATTCAGTTTTACTTCTGAACCAAGAAAAACTAGAAAAAAAAAAAGTCATTTGCTCTCTTTCACGTCTGAGTACTGGCTCCCATACAAATGGAAGTCTCTCTGGTATGTAAATTGTTATAGTGTACTGGGATGTACAGAAAATGTACTTGATTGATGTTACTGGTAAAGCAAAAAGCGCTTTTTTTTTTTTTTTTTGAAGTAAATGACGCACCTCATCTTTCTTTGCTTTAAGTGGCATTTATCTAAATGAAGAAATGACTTGTGGCTCTGGAGGATGTGCTCTTCCTTGGTGGAATACCATAAAAAAGGACAAGGTGAGCCAGTCAAGCTGTGAGTGGTGGTTCTGAGGCTAGGGATCTGCACTGGCAATCGGAAGGTTGCCAGTTCGAATCCCGTAAATGCCAATAGGGACTCTGCTCTGTTGGGCCCTTGACCAAGGCCCTTAACCTGCAATTGCTGACCGCATTGAGTATTGAGAAAAATGCTATATAAATGCAAAGAATTATTAGTAGTAGTAGTACAGTGTAGGGAATTTGTATGCTGCTGTTAATGATTTTTAAATACAATATAACATGTATTACTATGAGGCAGAATTACTTGTTGCAAAAGTCAGAAAATTTAAGAAACCAGTAATTCATTTTACAAGAAAGAGACATTTTTACTTGTGTTTCTTTATTTCTGCATTTGAATTCTAGTAACAAACTATTGCAATGTTTTAATGCTAAGAGCCTGACTTTAATTGTCAATCCTGCTGAACACAAGGGAGATTTTAAGTATTCTGAGCAATGACCTAAATTGCATTTACTTTGAAAGTGTAAAATTTATCCTTTAACATATTGGACAATACTTTACTAAACGTTAGTTTTTAAAATTATGCTCCTAAAAGTTTTTTAAAAATATCTAAAGTAGATGTTTTGTTTTTTTTTTGGATAACAGTAAATAATTGCATTCTTGGTGACCTAAAAGGGACAGACTTTGTATTTTTACAAGATGTATTGTGCTTTTAAGGTCAGTGACTAGCTCTGGACTGTAGAAATGTGATTAGAAGTGAAGGTTTATTGGCTTCCAACCATTTTGCTCCTTTCAGAAACCACTTGGGCTTATCTGTTACTGTAGATATTTAATATAATTTCACTTTCCTTACAAGTATTTGGTTTGCCTTATTCTCAAAAAATCAAGATATATTGGCTCAGGTGTTGCCTAAGTTCTGCAAAGAAATCTTGACAACTCTGTGAACATGTGTACAGTTTATTAAACTTGTTCACTCTGATTTTCAGAAATACATTTCTTCACTGTGCCTTTACGTAAAGATGTGGCTGTTTTTAGCAAGAACTTTCCTTTTTGTTTAAAATTGTAAAGCCTCTCTCCAAGCACTTCTCTGTATGACAATGTGAACCTGCTCTTACATATTCCTTTGCTCTACAAAGGTAGACTTTGGTTTCATGTCACATAACATCTCCTGTACCACACAGTACCACCTCAAGCATGCTAAGGACCTGATCACTGAATAATAAAATGTAATGACTCCTTAACACTAGAATTACCAGAGCCTATGAAAAAACTGGTAGATCCGTCCCACCTTAAATCGCTTCTTAAATCCTTTCGCACCTCTCCGCCATCGTCTTTTGTCATCTAAATGTACAAGCTGCAAGTAGCCGGCTATTCCATCCCCCCACTGACTTAGAACATGCACGAATTTCTCCCAGCTCATACCTTGATTGATTATCTGGGAGTGAAGTGGAGTTTTAGAGTGGAAATAATAAATCGTTATTTGGAACACACGCATTTCATTTGTGTTCCGTTTCTACAGTAATCTGTGTAAACACACTTTTTTTATATTCTAGTAGTAAATGACAAAATGTAGGCATAAACTATATAATGTATGAAGCCTGCAGTCCAAGTATCAAAGAAACACTTTCACGAAAGGTACAAATATAACGGAACAAGTGCGCTTTTATTCAAAAATACAACTGCAGAAAAAAAAGCCGCCTTAGTGTGCAACATTGACACCTATTTGCACCGACTGCTGCTGTGGCGCAACAGTATCAGTTGCTGACTGGTAAGCAACAGGTCACAAGTTCGATCCTGCACGACACCCTTTTGAGAAGTGAACTGCTCTTATTTTTTACTATTTTGAATAAAAAGATACATTTGATTTCAGTCTAACAGCCGGTGTAATTTATGATATTTGTAAAGGTTAGCTTTGTTTTTGTTTTTTTTTTATTCACTTTTCATTCTTCCTACCCCATCTGACACTGCTGTTTTCACGTAAAGACACGCTATAGCTCTGCAGTGTATCACGATACATACGACCGCATGTTTTTTTTTTCCCCAATCTTGCCAGTCCCCACATGTTGCTGTATGCTGTTTCTTATGTACTCCAGGACCTGCAGAGGAAAGCATAGTAAAGAGTATTAACTTCAGCACTATATGCAATCATCAGACACTCCCCATCTGACACTGCTGTTTTCACATAAAGATGCACTACAGCTCGCCCAAGGAGCGCCCTTCCTACATTTACATGTGTACTTGTTGCAGTGTACACACCTCTCTGTGCTATGGTTTCTATTACACTGAGCAAGCACCTGTAATTCGCAGCTCTATTCATTATCTCAAAACACCACATACATTCACAGTAATTTCCAGTTATGTCCACCACTCACACCCACGCCCACAACCATACAGAACTGATTCCACATCAGAGAATTTCCAGTTCCAGCATAAATTCACAAACGATCTGACGCTGTTCGTTTTCAAATAATATTGCATTAGTGCGATGATGTTTTCACATATATTGTCTTTCTTTCAGGTGTGTAACAGAAACCGCAGCATAGAGAAAAGTGAATACATTGTAACAGGTACACACGTTGTAAATGTAAGAAAGACGATCCTTGAGTGTGTGTGAACTGTGAACTGTTAACATTTGAATCTGATGATTGCATATAGCGCTGTCTTATTCAGTGCGCTTATTCAGTGCGCACAAGAACATGCAGTTCCAGTTGCTGTGTGCTACAACATGCTGGTGGTGATCAACGCACATTTTAAAAAAAAGAGACAAATATACAGTGATCCCTCGCTATATCGCGCTTCGCCTTTCGCGGCTTCACTCCATCGCGGATTTTATATGTAAGCATATTTAAATATATATCGCGGATTTTTCGCTGCTTCGCGGGTTTCTGCGGACAATAGGTCTTTTAATTTCTGGTACATGCTTCCTCAGTTGGTTTGCCCAGTTGATTTCATACAAGGGACGCTATTGGCAGATGGCTGAGAAGCTATCCAGCTTACTTTCTCTCTCTCTCTCTCTCTCTCTCTTGCGCTGACGTAGGGGGGTGTGAGCAGGGGGGCTGTGTGCAGCTGCTTCCTGAAGGACAGGCTGCACAGAGCTTCGCATACTTAAAAGCTCAAAGGGCACGTATTGATTTTTTTTATCTGTCTCTCGCTATCTCTCTCTCTCTCTCTCTCTCTCTCTTCCTGCTCCTGACAGAGGGGGTGTGAGCTGCCGCCTTCAACAGCTTTGTACCGGCGGTGCTTCGCATACTTAAAAGCCAAAAAGCCTTATTGATTTTTTTTTTGACTGCTTGCTTTGCACTCCTTTGAAAAGGAAGATATGTTTGCATTCTTTTAATTGTGAGACAGAACTGTCATCTCTGTCTTGTCATGGAGCACAGTTTAAACTTTTGAAAGAGAGACAAATGTTTGTTTGCAGTGTTTGAATAACGTTCCTGTCTCTCTACAACCTCCTGTGTTTCTGCGCAAATCTGTGACCCAAGCATGACATTCTAAAAATAACCATATAAACATATGGTTTCTACTTCGCGGATTTTCCTATTTCGCGGGTGGCTCTGGAACGCAACCCCCGCGATGGAGGAGGGATTACTGTATGTGACGTTTTGAAGAAATCATTTTATGACGACGCGAATAGTACCAATCAGAAAACATAATCGCACTAGTACAATATTATTTGAAAACGAACAGCGTCAGATTGGGTGTGAATTTATACTGTGGCGCTGTTAGAGTCAGATCAGAAGCTGAATAAGCTCCTGTTCTGACTCTAAGTAAAAATGTATGAATTAATCAACAGAAATAACCGCGATCGACATTTTAAACTTAACGATTTACAGTGCATACCAATTTATAAATTTTATGTCCGTTTGAGGTTACAAAAAAAAAAAAAAAAAAAAACACTTCCTCCCCAAGAGGGAATCGAACTCGGGTCTGTAATGCACGGCAAGGCTGCTGTAGCGCTAAGTCAGCAAATCTTACTGCTACGCCACGGAAGGTGTTGTAGCATCGTTGAACCTTTTGTGAAAGTGTTTATTTGATGTTTGGACGTCAGGCTTCACAAATGCTATAGTTTATGCCACATTTTGTAACATTTATTACTAAAATATGAAAAAGTTTCTGTTTTAACAATGTGTTCACACAGATTACTGTAGAAACAGAACACGCATGAAATGCGTGTGTTCCAAATAACGATCTATTATTTCCACTCTAAAACTCCAGCAGTTCTGTTACTCCCAGATAATCAAACAAGGCATGAGCTGGGAAAACTTAGTGAACGTTCTGCGCCAGTGGGGGATGGAATAGCCGGCTGCTTGATGGCTCGTCTTAATCGGCTCATTTAGAAGACAAAAGAGAGGTGAGAACGGTTTTAAGGTGGGCCGGATCTACGAGTTTTTTCGTAGACTCTGGTAATTCTAGTGTTAAGGATTCTCCCTCATGGTTTCTTTGTCTTTTTACAGTGCACATCCAGTACCTAAGGTTCAGAGGACTCTGTCAGTGACCCATCAACTCTCAAAAAGCTAGTGCACCACTCAGTTGCAGATCAGCATCAAAAGGAGAACCTGCTCAGCAGGCAGAACTTCAGCAGCTCTCAGTGTGAGGTGGGATTATTGGCACACTCTGTTACAGTGTCATGGAGAGAGAGTTGTTAGTTTGGATTTTTGATGAACATTACAGTTGGATTTCATTTTGAAGTCTGTGTGACAGGATGTGACTTACAAGGTCGGAACGTATTTAGAGGGACATGTTGGGTGACTGATTGCTGTTGCTCCGAGAATAGCAATCTGTGTGTATTGGTAAAATATTGTGGTTTATGAAGACACTTGAGCTGAGAGGACTTCATTGTGTCAGCTTAAGCATCTCCCACGTTTCACACAATCTTCAATATTATATGAATGTTATGTGGGATTATCTGATTTATTGTTACATATTTAAGCACATTTTTTTGATATGTACGATAGTAATAAATCAATATATGTTGCTTTGAAAACATAAGAGACAAGGTTAAGACAGTAAAATCTGGTACAGAAGTAAAGTTTGTACTTTTTGTTTTAATTTTATTTTTAACCAAAAGATTTTTAAGAATTGTAACTGTTCTAGCAACAGCAAAGACTTTATTTAGTGACTGAAACCTCATATAGCTTTATTTAATTATTTGCTTATTTGTTTGTGTGTTTCAATCACACTTGACACTTTAATATAGAAATAATTTTCAACAATTCTCTCCTTAGGAAAAAGAAACCTGCCAAACTAGGTAACCAAAGATGAAGACGGGATATCTTATGGTATACTTATATGGTAAAGATACCAAAATTCATATTTTGATTGGCTACCGTTTAACACCATATTTCTTTCTTATAGAGGAACATATAAAGTTGCTTGAAGAAAGGTTTAAGACCGTGGTCAAAGAAGGACGTATCTGCTCTCCTAAAACAGTTTTTTCTTCATTTTAGTGAAAAAAAAATGTAAAAGAGTTTACAATAAAATATTTGCAGATTTGAATATGTGTGGTTGTGATTTTCCTAACTACAGTATTCTTAAAGACTATACAGCAGTAGCGAGAGTTCACACTTTATCATATATTACCGTATTTGTTCCTCATGTACAGTGAAATTCTTGCTTGCATGTCTGAGTAATATGCAACATGCTACTGCTGAAACTCTGTGTGTGTGTGTGTGTGTGTATATGTGTGTGTGTGTGTGTGTGTGTCTGTATATGTATGTATGTAATAAATATTTCAAAGCAAATGTTACCAAAACAGATTTGCTGTAAAAGTTAGTTATTAATTGAATCCAGACTGATTATCTTATATACAGTAATCCCTCCTCCATCGCGGGGGTTGCGTTCCAGAGCCACCCGCGAAATAAGAAAATCCGCGAAGTAGAAACCATATGTTTATATGGTTATTTTTATATTGTCATGCTTGGGTCACAGATTTGCGCAGAAACACAGGAGGTTGTAGAGAGACAGGAACGTTATTCAAACACTGCAAACAAACATTTGTCTCTTTTTCAAAAGTTTAAACTGTGCTCCATGACAAGACAGAGATGACAGTTCCGTCTCACAATTAAAAGAATGCAAACATATCTTCCTCTTCAAAGGAGTGCGCATCAGGAGCAGAGACTGTCAAAGACAGAGGAAAGCAAACAAATCAATAGGGCTGTTTGGCTTTTAAGTATGCGAAGCACTGCGGCACAAAGCTGTTGAAGGCGGCAGCTCACACCCCCTCCGTCAGGAGCAGAGAGAGAGAGAGAGAGAGAGAGAGACAGAGAAAAACAAACAAGCAAAAATCAATACGTGCCCTTCGAGCTTTTAAGTATGCGAAGCACTGCAGCACAAAGCTGTTGAAGGCGGCAGCTCACACCCCCTCCGTCAGGAGTAGAGAGAGAGAGAGAGACAGAGAAAAACAAACATGCAAAAATCAATACGTGCCCTTCGAGCTTTTAAGTATGCGAAGCACCGTGCAGCATGTCGCTTCAGGAAGCAGCTGCACAGAAGGTAGCAACGTGAAGATAATCTTTCAGCATTTTTAGACGAGCGTCCGTATCGTCTAGGTGTGCGAACAGCCCCCCTGCTCAATCCCCCTACGTCAGGATCAGAGAAAGTCAGCGCAAGAGAGAGGGACAGAGAGAGAGAAGAGAAAAGTAAGTTGGGTAGCTTCTCAGCCATCTGCCAATAGTGTCCCTTGTATGAAATCAACTGGGCAAACCAACTGAGGAAGCATGTACCAGAAATTAAAAGACCCATTGTCCACAGAAATCCGCGAACCAGCAAAAAATCCGCGATATATATTTAAATATGCTTACATATAAAATCCGTGATGGAGTGAAGAGGCGAAAGGCGAAGCGCGATATAGCGAGGGATTACTGTAGAGGTTGTTTCTTTACACTTAGTCAAATAGTGGTTATTTTAAAAGCTTCATTGGCTTACAGTGCATCCAGAAAGTATTCACAGCACATCACTTTTTCCACATTTTGTTATGTTACAGCCTTATTCCAAAATGGATTAAATTCATTTTTTTCCTCAGAATTCTACACATAAACATCCCATAATGACAACGCGAAAAAAGTTTACTTGAGATTTTTGCAAATTTATTAAAAATAAAAAAATTGAGAAAGCACATGTAGATAAGTATTCACAGCCTTTGCCATGAAGCTCAAAATTGAGCTCAGGTGCATCATGTTTCCCCTGATCATCCTTGAGATGTTTCTGCAGCTTAATTGGAGTCACCTGTGGTAAATTCAGTTGATTGGACATGATTTGGAAAGGCACACACCTGTCTATATAAGGTCCCACAGTTGACAGTTCATGTCAGAACACAAACCAAGCATGAAGTCAAAGGAATTGTCTGTAGACCTCCGAGACAGGATTGTCTCAAGGCACAAATCTGGGGAAGGTTACAGAAAAATTTCTGCTGCTTTAAAGGTCCCAATGAGCACAGTGGCCTCCATCATCCATAAGTGGAAGAAGTTTGAAACCACTAGGACTCTTCCTAGAGCTGGTCGGCCATCTAAACTGAGCGATCAGGGGAGAAAGGCCTTAGTCAGGGAGGTGACCAAGAACCCGATGGTCACTCTGTCAGAGCTCCAGAGGTCCTCTGTGGAGAGAGGAGAACCTTCCAGAAGGACAACCATCTCTGCAGCAATCCACCAATCAGGCCTGTATGGTAGAGTGGCCAGACGGAAGCCACTCCTTAGTAAAAGGCACATGGTAGCCCGCCTGGAGTTAGCCAAAAGGCACCTGAAGGACTCTCAGACCATGAGAAAGAAAATTCTCTGGTCTGATGAGACAAAGATTGAACTCTTTGGTGTGAATGCCAGGCGTCACGTTTGGAGGAAACCAGGCACCGCTCATCACCAGGCCAATACCATCCCTACAGTGAAGCATGGTGGTGGCAGCATCATGCTGTGGGGATGTTTTCAGCAGCAGGGAATGGGAGACTAGTCAGGATAAAGGGGAAGATGACTGCAGCAATGTACAGAGACATCCTGGATGAAAACCTGCTCCAGAGCGCTCTTGACCTCAGACAGGGGCGACGACCTCAGACAGGGGCGACGGTTCATCTTTCAGCAGGACAACGATCCTAAGCACACAGCCAAGATATCAAAGGAGTGGCTTCAGAACAACTCTGTGAATGTCCTTGAGTGGCCCAGCCAGAGCCCAGGCTTGAATCCGATTGAACGTCTCTGGAGAGATCTTAAAATGGCTGTGAACCGACGCTTCCCATCCAACCTGATGGAGCTTGAGAAGTGCTGCAAAGAGGAATGGGCGAAACTGGCCAAGGATAGGTGTGCCAAGCTTGTGGCATCATATTCAAAAAGACTTGAGGCTGTAATTGCTGCCAAAGGTGACAAAGTATTGAGCAAAGGCTGTGAATACTTATGTATAGATAGATAGATAGATAGTGTGATTTCTTAGTTTTATTTTTAATAAATTTGCAAAAACCTCAAGTAAACTTTTTTCACATTGTCATTATGGGGTGTTGTGTGTAGAATTCTGAGGGAAAAAATGAATTTAATCCATTTTGGAATAAAGCTGTAACATAATAAAATGTGTAAAAAGTGATGCGCTGTGAATACTTTCCGGATGCACTGTAGACTTTAAAAACATTTACAAGTACAGTTGATTTCTATAATATTTTGAATTATTATAAGAGAATGCACTAAAAATGCCTATGGCCTAATCAAAGCTTTTCTTAAAGCAGATCTTGAACAATGGGAAACAAGAATAATGTATTTCTTTCATTAAATAATTATTCAGTGTTAGAACAATTTTTTAGTGAACAGGTCGTTAAACCCAACCAAGTACTTCAATCTTAATCTTAATTTAGGTATTCATTTGCTAAATTGCAATCATGAATAATGATTGTAGTCTGAGGCCTCACATGACTTGGCAGGCCCAAAAAGACACGTATGTCAATAGTGAATATAATGAAGTTTAGTAAAAAGCTGTGTTTATCATATCCTGTATATGATGGTGAATTTAGGGATTCAGCTGCTATACTGCAATTATACACAATGTTCTAGAGTAATTTATTTGTCCTTTCAGGCTTCATTTGGTTTGAGGGGCTAAAAAAGATTCATACGTCCATTGTGAATATACAGAATTGTAGGTAAAAAATTCTGTTTATTCTATACCATGTATGGCAGTAAATTTGGGTATTCATTTGCTATATTGCAATCACACATAATGCCCTAGGACAATTTATTTGTAGTCTGAGGCCTCACATGACTTGGTAGGCCCAAAAAGACACATATGTCAATAGCAAAAATATTGAAGTTTAGTTGAAAAGCTCTGTTTATCTTATCCTATGTATGATGGTAAATTTAGGTATTCATTTACTATACTACAATTATACACAATTTTCTAGAGTCATTTATTTGTCCTTTCAGGCTTCACTTGGTTTGAGAGGCCATAAAGAGTCATGCGTCCATAGTGAATGGAATGTACAGAATTGTAGGTTAAAAATTCTTTTTATTCTATACCATGTATGACAGTGAATTTAGGTATTATTTTCCTATTTGTTTTATTTGTAGTGTTTCTGAATTGAAAGGCTCAGAAGAACACGTTGGCTAATAATGAATTTAGTGAAGGTTATATAAAAATGTTCTTTATTCTGCTCTTTATTTAACTGTGAAATTAGAGTTTCATTTGTAATTATATATATATATATATATATATATATATATATATATATATATATATATTGTAATTGTGCACAATGCTCTAGGGCAAAGAAATTATGTACAGTGTATTGCCTTGGTCGTAAACTTAAGCTTAAAATATCTTAGTGTGTTTGTGGTACATTTGTTGTTGGTGTGCTGTAGTAAAATTTTGATAAATGTTTCCCTTGTTTTGTGTGTTTTTATCAATGCTTTACTTAAAAAACCAAGTTTCTTATGACATATTTTTAATGACAATTTATTATTTCTTTGCTAATGATATATGAAATGAGTGTTACTTAAAATCGGGTGTAGGTTAGTTAGGAGCATGTGCTGATAGTGCATTGGCACACCCACCACACGACAACAATAAAAGGCAGTTAATTAAATTGAACCTTTACATTCATTCAATCAGACTACAGCCATGGCTGAGAATCTAGAAACCATGTTTGCAGTCTACATAATTCCAATTATTTCAAATCCTAATATATTAACAAATGTTTTTATCAGTAGCTTTTTCATAAATGACATTTAGATTTTTTTATTTTTATTTAAAAAAAAACAGAGGCATAATTTTTGATAATTTGAGTATCTAATATTTGACTTTCCTCAAGCAATTATTAAGCAGTCATTTCTAGTCCTCAGAAATATTTCGGTCCTTTTAATGTAATATGTGATTAGGAATTTCTGTGTGAAGTAAATGCCCTCATAAACATCATATGTCCTCATAAACCATAAAAAATGAATGTCCCCATATGCCTGTTAAAAGTCAGGTCAAGAAATATCAGTCATATCAAGAAATTCAAGTGGAATGTATCTTAATTAAGTCATAAATATAATTTATATGCATTTTTTTAATGATAACATTAAAGTGATGTTCTCATAATGCAGGATTGGTTCAGGTGACCCTCATAAACCATATTTGCCAGTGTGTGTATATATATATATATATATATATATACACACACACACACACACAAACACACACACACGTACAGGTGCTGGTCATAAAATTAGAATATTATGACAAAGTTGATTTATTTCAGTAATTCCATTCAAAAAGTGAAACTTGTATATTAGATTCATTCATTACACACAGACTGATGTACAGTGGTGTGAAAAACTATTTGCCCCCTTCCTGATTTCTTATTCTTTTGCATGTTTGTCACACAAAATGTTTCTGATCATCAAACACATTTAACCATTAGTCAAATATAACACAAGTAAACACAAAATGCAGTTTGTAAATGGTGGTTTTTATTATTTAGGGAGAAAAAAAAATCCAATCCTACATGGCCCTGTGTGAAAAAGTAATTGCCCCCTGAACCTAATAACTGGTTGGGCCACCCTTAGCAGCAATAACTGCAATCAAGCGTTTGCGATAACTTGCAATGAGTCTTTTACAGCGCTCTGGAGGAATTTTTGGCCCACTCATCTTTGCAAAATTGTTGTAATTCAGCTTTATTTGAGGGTTTTCTAGCATGAACCGCCTTTTTAAGGTCATGCCATAGCATCTCAATTGGATTCAGGTCAGGACTTTGACTAGGCCACTCCAAAGTCTTCATTTTGTTTTTCTTCAGCCATTCAGAGGTGGATTTGCTGGTGTGTTTTGGGTCATTGTCCTGTTGCAGCACCCAAGATCGCTTCAGCTTGAGTTGACGAACAGATGACCGGACATTCTCCTTCAGGATTTTTTGGTAGACAGTAGAATTCATGGTTCCATCTATCACAGCAAGCCTTCCAGGTCCTGAAGCAGCAAAACAACCCCAGACCATCACACTACCACCACCATATTTTACTGTTGGTACGATGTTCTTTTTCTGAAATGCTGTGTTCCTTTTACGCCAGATGTAACGGGACATTTGCCTTCCAAAAAGTTCAACTTTTGACTCATCAGTCCACAAGGTATTTTCCCCAAAAGTCTTGGCAATCATTGAGATGTTTCTTAGCAAAATTGAGACGAGCCCTAATGTTCTTTTTGCTTAACAGTGGTTTGCGTCTTGGAAATCTGCCATGCAGGCCGTTTTTACCCAGTCTCTTTCTTATGGTGGAGTTGTGAACACTGACCTTAATTGAGGCAAGTGAGGCCTGCAGTTCTTTAGACGTTGTCCTGGGGTCTTTTGTGACCTCTCGGATGAGTCGTTCTCTGCGCTCTTGGGGTAATTTTGGTCGGCCGGCCACTCCTGGGAAGGTTCACCACTGTTCCATGTTTTTGCCATTTGTGGATAATGGCTCTCACTGTGGTTCGCTGGAGTCCCAAAGCTTTAGAAATGGCTTTATAACCTTTACCAGACTGATAGATCTCAATTACTTCTGTTCTCATTTGTTCCTGAATTTCTTTGGATCTTGGCATGATGTCTAGCTTTTGAGGTGCTTTTGGTCTACTTCTCTGTGTCAGGCAGCTCCTATTTAAGTGATTTCTTGATTGAAACAGGTGTGGCAGTAATCAGGCCTGGGGGTGGCTACGGAAATTGAACTCAGGTGTGATACACCACAGTTAGGTTATTTTTTAACAAGGGGGCAATTACTTTTTCACACAGGGCCATGTAGGTTTGGATTTTTTTTCTCCCTAAATAATAAAAACCATCATTTAAAAACTGCATTTTGTGTTTACTTGTGTTATATTTGACTAATGGTTAAATGTGTTTGATGATCAGAAACATTTTGTGTGACAAACATGCAAAAGAATAAGAAATCAGGAAGGGGGCAAATAGTTTTTCACACCACTGTATTTCAAATGTTTATTTCTTTTAATGTTGATGATTGTAACTGACAACTAATGAAAGTCCCAAATTCAGTATCTCAGAAAAGTAGAACATTGTGAAAAGGTTCAATATTGAAGACACCTGGTGCTACACTCTAATCAGCTAATTAACTCAAAACACCAGCAAAAGCTTTTAAATGGTCTCTCAGTCTAGTTCTGTAGGCTACACAATCATGGGGAAGACTGCTGACTTCACAGTTGTCCAAAAGACGACCACTAAAAACCTTGCACAAGGAGGGCAAGACACAAAAGGTCATTGCTAAAGAGGCTGCTGTTCACAGAGCTCTGTGTCCAAGCACATTAATAGAGAGGCAAAGGGAAGGACAAGATGTGGTAGAAAAAAGTGTACAAGCAATAGGGATAACTGCACCCTGGAGAGGATTGTGAATCAAAGCCCATTCAAAAATGTGGGGGAGATTCACAAAGGGTGGACTGCAGCTGGAGTCAGTGCTTCAAGAACCACCACGCACAGACGTATGCAAGACATGGGTTTCAGCTGTCGCATTCCTTGTGTCAAGCCACTCTTGAACAAGAGACAGCGTCAGAAGCGTCTCACCTGGGCTAAAGACAAAAAGGACTGGACTGCTGCTGAGTGGTCCACAGTTATGTTCTCTGATGAAAGTAAATTTTGCAATTCCTTTGGAAATCAAGGTCCCAGAGTCTGGAGGAAAAGAGGAGAGGCACAGAATCCACGTTGTGTGAGGTCCAGTGTAAAGATTCCACAGTCAGTGATGGTTTGGGGTGCCATGTCATCTGCTGGTATTGGTCCATTGTGTTTTCTGAGGCCCAAGGTCAACGCAGCCGTCTGCCAGGAAGTTTTACAGCACTTCATGCTTCCAGCTGCTGACAAACTTTATGGAGATGCAGATTTCATTTTCCAACAGGACCTGGCACCTGCACACAGTGCCAAAGCTACCAATACCTGGTTTAAGGACCATGGTATCCCTGTTCTTGATTGGCCAGCAAACTCGCCTGACCTTAACCCCATAGAAAATCTATGGGGTATTGTGAAGAGGAAGATGCAATATGCCAGACCCAACAATTCAGAAGAGCTGAAGGCCACTATCAGAGCAACCTGGGCTCTCATAACACCTGAGCAGTGCCACAGACTGATCAACTCCATGCCACGCCGCATTGCTGCAGTAATCCAGGCCAAAGAAGCCCCAACTAAATATCGAGTGCTGTACATGCTCATATTTTCATGTTCATACCTTTCAGTTGGCCAACATTTCTAAAAATCCTTTTTTTGCATTGGTCTTAATTGATATTCTAATTTTCCGAGATACTGAATTTGGGACTTTCATTAGTTGTCAGTTATAATCATCAACATTAAAAGAAATAAACATTTGAAATACATCAGTCTGTGTGTAATGAATGAATCTAATATACAAGTTTCACCTTTTGAATGGAATTACTGAAATAAATCAACTTTGTCATGATATTCTAATTTTATGACCAGCACCTGTATATGTATACAGTGTATATTATATATGTGTATATGTGTGTGTGTGTGTGTGTGTGTGTGTGTGTGTGTATATGACAAGAAATTACTGGCCATCTGCAGACAACCCGAGGGGAAAAACTTTTTAACTCATGGATTATGATAAATTCTACCTCACCATAAAATTATTTTAAATCATAATAAAAATTGTAGAAAATCACAGTGTCATTTCCTTTTAATAACTGTAAACATTCACCTTGGTTCTGGTATAAAAAATATATAGAATACAGAAGAAGCCAGCATGCATTACTGCAAGTACACAGTACTGTGGTTAGAGAGCTTCTTGCATTTATTTTTTTTCAAAACTTGATCTTATTTATGATTCATATACAAAAATAGTCATCCCTCACACTTCAGGATTTTTCTTATTCATGGAACAACTGAAATAAAACTTTGTTTGGGTCGGTGATAAAATATGGACTACATCTCAGACAACATTGGTGGTAGGTGGCCCATAAAAAGATAACTTTCTATACTGTGGCAGAACATGGCCTCATTCCACTGCAAGGCTTCAACATCTCAGATCTATCTCACACTGCTCCTCTTGTGAGGATCTGCTTCTGTCTCACCAACTGTAATAAGTATACAAGTTTAATATGTCACTGTACTCTGTACAAAAATATTTTATTAATCCACTTCTCTTTCTACTCGCATGTATAGCTAACAAGGCCACATTTAGCACACAGGAGTTACTGCTAGGTAAGCATTAGAAGACAAGACAGGGACAACTGCGAAATGGGAATTTCTGTGTGTCATAGTCAGCATGAAACTGTATGCTCTGTGCATTGTTTGGGAATGGTATGATTCACTGAAGTGGGGGCCTGCACATGGAGAAAGAGTATAAAGCCTTGGAACATTGCCCGGCACACCTTTGAACAGACAGATGGGAGATAACGTCATCCGATCCGGAAAATCCTTCAAACGCAGCAACGGAAATTGGAGACTCTATACATCGGGCGCCCACAACCCGAAGGTCTTGTCATGGCTTCCTCATAGGATATGCCACGCAAACCGTCATTTGTTACTGCTGTATCACTAAGTGAGGGGTATCGCCTTTTTATATTATATCTATATAGTTTTGGGTTATGTAACATGCTGCGATTACAAAAGAACTTATTAAAACGAGGGAGCTAGCGCCCCCTGTTGGATACACATACTCAGCCTTGCTCAGCAACTCAGCCTTGCTCAGCAACTCAGCCTTGCTCAGATCTTCCCAGTCCTACTACCCCCACACCTATTCAAAATCTATCTCAGCTTTCATGGTGTTAGAGGCACCATCACTCTCAAAACCTAGCTCCATGAACAAGTCCATGCTAAGAACTTTACTAAGAATCCCACTGCTCTGTACAAACTGCATCAGCTGGGGGTGCATCCAGAACTCTGTTATTTGGCTGCATAAGTGAGTTGTAATGTCTTACCATTACGATTATACATGCCCTGCCAAAAATTATGGAGTCACTACTTGGGGACGTTCTATTTTGTTGGAAAAACAAAATCACAGATATGACAAATATTTTAACACCTGAACATCCTAGAATTATAAAACATACCTCAAAAAAGTAAGAAATTGTTGTGATTAATGGTCTGAACAAAAAATGTGCCAAGTAAACGAAAAGGTTTATTGAATCACTCGACAATTAACAAAAAATTATGGAATTGTTAACCCCAAAATTTACAATCAGTACTTTGTTGCACGTCCTCTGGCTTTTATGACAGCTTGGATTCTTTAAGGCAAGGACTTCACTAATGAAAAACAATATTCTTCAGTCAGGTTCCAACTTCTTGTATAGCAGTTGACAGATAAGCTTTGCAGGATTGAGCCTTGTCATGGACAATTATTTTTAATTTCTACCATAAATTTTCAATCAGATTGAGATTTGGACTATTTGCAGGCTAAGTCATTGAGTTAACATGCCTTAAGT
This sequence comes from Erpetoichthys calabaricus, assembly GCF_900747795.2. Lineage (NCBI taxonomy): Eukaryota > Metazoa > Chordata > Cladistia > Polypteriformes > Polypteridae > Erpetoichthys > Erpetoichthys calabaricus. Next base: position 182,180,483 of record NC_041395.2, read on the forward strand.
TTTAATGTTCTTGCTCTGTGACAAGATGCATGATCATCCTGAAAAATGACTTTAGCATTACACCTAATTTCGTTTGATGGAACGAGAAAAGTGTCCAAAATTTCAATGTACAGCTGAATGAATATCCTCCAAGAGTAGCGACTCCATAATTTGTCAAGGGTTGTACTATGCTTACTCTAACATATGGCAAAGTATATAATAAGGTGAAAATCTTTTGATACAATGAGAACTTTGGTCAAAATAAACATGAAATCATTTTCAAATACTGTGGAAAACTCAAAAGAGTGTCATAGGGCTGAGAGTACATGGAGGAAAACTACATTAATGGTCCATTATGAAATTGTAAGGTCTAGAATAACTAAATACAACAAAGCAGTTTTACTTGACAGTCCTAATTTTCTAAACTTGAATAAATAATTTCTATGTGGCAAATCTGGGAGTATCATTTCAACTTTTATCAATTAACACCAGGTCAATCGACAAATGGATATGGAAAGCATCAGAGCTAAAATTGAGGCTTTCGTGACTTTGTTAATAAAGTGATTAAAAAAAAGAAAATTCGGACCTCAAAAACATAACCTGGTTGAACCTCTGCGTTATCAATACAGTGAATGAACTCTTTCAATGTGGGTGTCAACATCAAGGATTACAAGACAAAACACTGATCAAGTCACCTAGACCAGGGGTTCTGGGGGCCTACTGTGGCATCAGGTTTTTGTTTTAACCAGAAACAATCAGTGACAAAAACTGATAACACTGATCTCATTTAATTGGCTGGTATTTTTGCATTTCTATTATTCTACACTCAGAAAAGCACAGCAGAATGAATTTTACATTATAAGACATTTAGAATTTTTCTATTTTTGCTATAGATTTAAATGCTTAACTCTTTTGTTGCTTTTATTATATTCTGTCATTTCTCTGTGCAGTTTGCACCCTTCATTGTATCTTAAATGACAATTAAAAAAGAGCAAAGCAGACAGCCAGGTGTACAATGAATCATGAAAGGCTACAACTACTTTAGCATCAGACCCACTAACTAGTAAATAATGGATTAATTAAACAATTAGAACATCAAGAAAAGTAGAATGAAAATCAAGATGAAAATATTATCAAAAAGAAAAAAAAAAACATTTACTCCCTTATAACTGCTTAGTACATTTTAACCCTTTTTTTTTTTTTAAACCAAACTTAGTTTTCTAATTTCCATATTTTCCCCAAAACAATCTGGGAAATAACAGTTCACTTAACCCAGGAATTGAAAACGGAAGCTGACTGGAACAAAAACCTGCAGTCACAATGGGTCCCCAGTTTCAAGAAACCATGACAAACTATACTGATTGACTTGATTTGCTAGACGGCAGCAAAAACAAAAAAATTATTTTTTTTTCAGTTTACCTTTTGTTGTCACAAGCATGCCTTAGAAACACAGAAGGCATATTTTCTTAAATCAAAACATTTGCTACTTCAAAGTGGACAGATTCAATATGTTTTAAGACTTTTATTCTATTTACACCAAAACCCAGTAGCTACACTATAAAACACAAGAGTGGGCTAGTTATTTCCTGAAGAAAAAATTGACTTGATAAATATCAAACTTATTCCTTAACAGAATTTGTATTGGGACAGCGGTGACAGACAGCATGTCTTTTGTGGTAGTGGAACAAAATGAAAATATCACCTAGTAATTCATGGTAAATATGGTTTATTCTGTACAAGGTGCTTATATTCTCTTATCTGCAGATATGAATTTTTAAATATGTATTGTACATCTGTTTTTTTAAGTCACTTTTCTTAATTTAAAATATTCCTTTTCTTTCATTGTGTTAGTAGTTGACATACTTGTTAGAGGGGCATTGGATGTGGATACAGTTGGGTATTGGCCAAGCCCATAATACAAATGAGCTCAGATTGTTATTGGTACTAGGTAGTATGACATCTTATTCAGGTTTTTCCAAGTGAGTTACTAAAAACTCAATGCTCCTTATGGTTTTTCTTCTTTTTAATTTGCTTAAATAAAGAAAAAGTCAAGCAATGTAAAGTTTACTTACTCTGTCAATGCTGTGTCAAGGTCCTCATACTTACTGTAACATGTATCTATTACCTTCTTTATAAAATGTCACATGGACCAAAATTACCACAAATTTTTTCAATCTTAACTGAAAATTAAAAAATAAGTATAGCAGAGTATGGACTACTCAAAGTAATGGAGATTGGGAAAAGTACAGATGCTTAATTAATAAACAGTTACATAGATGGAAATATCCAATAGAGAACAGAATGAATTTTTAAATCTATGAAATTTGTTTAAAATTAGCAGCACAATAAATGATTCATTAATTATTAATAAAGTAGTTGGCTTCAAACAGGTAATTTAAAACAGACCACTGATGTTACACTCTATTGGAGATATGAAGTGGGCCATTCATGTCTTTGTGCCAACATTATGATCATCCCTAACCTTCAATATCTGCATGTGGAAAATCATTTGCAAAATAAAATGAATCCCCATACCCTATTACCTTTTCCAAACCTACGTAGCCATGTTCAGCCATACCTAGTCCCAACTAATTGTCCTTTTCTCATTTTATGATAACAATACACAGTGCAGTATTGTCCAAATAATTTGTCAAAGGGTGTAGCAATACAGTTATCAACTTTCAAGGCTTAATTAATTTGCTTTGCTGTAAAAAAAAAAAACTTGTAAGTTGTTAAGTCACTGCTTGTTCCCTGAAAAAGATTTCTTTTAATAACTCAGAAAAGTGCATTATATTTCATTTTTAGGTAACCTAAACTGATTTTTTAAACCTCTGGTAGTTTACTGCTTATCCTTGTACCATTTCAAGTAATTCAATTGACTAGGACTGCTTAAATTTCAATATAAATTGGAAAAGTGGGGGGCCGTAAAACTTTTGACTGGTAGTGTAGACATGCATAAACAAATATGTACATACACATATATACATGTAAATAAACAACAGAGGTGTCAAACCACATTCCTGGAGGGCTACAGTGGCTGCAGGTTTTCATTCTATCCCTTTACTTAGTGGCCATTTTTGCTGCTAAGTAACTTCCTCTGCCTTAATTTTAACTGACCTGCTATTTAAGACTCTGGACTGCTAGATTATATATTTTTCCTTTTTCGTAGAAAAAAGAAAATCAACAGTTTTAGAAATGTCTGATGTGGTAGAATGACAGAACCAACACGCCATTGACTTAAATAATGGGTTCAGGTAACAAGAATTGACTTCTAATTAAGAAGCTAGTTGAAGTAGAACTGGTTCGAGTCTGAGACTCCAACTTGATGGGTCATCTGTGGGGTCACTTTACAATTTATCTTTGATTTGCTTCTATTTAGGGCAAAAAAGAAGCAATTCAGAGGACTCTGTATTGTAAAATAGAAGAATTAAAGCAAAGGGAAAATAAGTCAATTAACAGCAGAAACTGACCACTGATTATGAAAGTTGGTGGAAAGAAGGCCTAAAGCCACTGTAGCCCTCCAGGACTGGAGTTAGACACCTCTGTTATAAAGCACTGGTTAACAGTCAGGTTAAATGAGTGTACAGTAATCCCTCGCTATATCGCGCTTCGCCTTTCGCGGCTTCACTCCATCGCGGATTTTATATGTAAGCATATTTAAATATATATCGTGGATTTTTCGCTGCTTTGCGGGTTTCTGCGGACAATGGGTCTTTTAATTTCTGGTACATGCTTCCTCAGTTGGTTTGCCCAGTTGATTTCATACAAGGGACGCTATTGGCAGATGGCTGAGAAGCTACCCAGCTTACTTTTCTCTGTCTCTCTTGCACTGACTTTCTCTGATCCTGACATAGGGGGTGTGAGCAGGGGGGCTGTTCGCACACCTAGACGATACGGACGCTCGTCTAAAAATGCTGAAAGATTATCTTCACGTTGCTATCTTTTGTGCAGCTGCTTCCTGAAACGACATGCTGCCCGGTGCTTCGCATACTTAAAAGCTCGAAGGGCACGTATTGATTTTTGATTGAAAAACAAACTCTGTCTGTCTGCTCCTGACGGAGGGGGTGTGAGCTGCCGCCTTCAACAGCTTTGTGCCGCGGTGCTTCGCATACTTAAAAGCAGCCCTATTGATTTGTTTGCTTTTCTCTCTATTTCTGTGACAGCCTGTGCTCCTGACACGCACTCCTTTGAAGAGGAAGATATGTTTGCATTCTTTTAATTGTGAGACGGAACTGTCATCTCTGTCTTGTCATGGAGCACAGTTTAAACTTTTGAAAAAGAGACAAATGTTTGTTTGCAGTGTTTGAATAACGTTCCTGTCTCTCTACAACCTCCTGTGTTTCTGCACAAATCTGTGACCCAAGCATGACAATATAAAAATAACTATATAAACATATGGTTTCTACTTCGCGGATTTTCTTATTTCGCGGGTGGCTCTGGAACGCAACCCCCGCGATGGAGGAGGGATTACTGTATTACATTACTGAAACAAATCATGTACACCTAATAGTAGCTTACACCATTACTGGATACAAATTGCAATGAACCATAGCTTTGTATTTTATTTTCTGTCATGAAAGAAGAGAAGGATTTTACCACTTTAGATTGAGTGGATTTTTTTTAATGAAAGCACAACTCCTTTAAAACAGCAGCGGAATTTTATGAAACCTGACCTGGTTCAGAAAATGAATGGTGTTAACATCAAGGAAGCAAACAACATAGCTTCACCTTTTGATGGAACAAACTAAGCAACCAAACAAAGCAAAGCATGCCAGATTACTATCTCAGGGGTCTCAAATTCAGTTCCTAGTGGGTTATCATTTTTGCTTCTACCAACAACGTAAATAGAAGCCAATTTGTTAATTAACTAGAATCAAATTCTGTCAAAAAAATGTTTTTTTCAGACAGCACAATATAATACTTTCAGGACCAGAGAGGATCAAGAGATTGTAGTCCTTCAGATTTTACTTTTTAAATGTTTTATTGAAATAGATGTTGTATAATAGAAACATCTGTACAAATGGGAGCAGGTTTATCCATGGGCACATTTGCATTTATTTACTGTCTGCCTTCCAGTTAAGGGAAGGAAGGAAAAAAAAACAAAAAAAAAACAACAAGGGCTCTGAATCTTAAAATGAACATTAATTAAAATGAATATATTAGTATTATGGTTCCATTATTAGTAGTAATTGATTATTAAGAAAATGACTAGAATGAAAATCTGCAACCACTCCAGCCATCTTTGATTAAAGTTTAACACCAAGGGCTGTAACACTAATAGCCGAGCTTTAAAACGCATAGACAGAATCTCCGGACTATGACGACTTTGGTTTTTTATTTATATATACTGTATATATAATTGTTAACAGTGACTTACAGGTATGCTAACAAGTGATTGGTCTTAAGTGGGTCACTGTATCTTTGACTTTAGAAAACTAGTCAGTCTGAAACAATAAGTACCTGTGACTTACAATAAATATGCAATCTTTAGACTGATTTATATTTTGAGAACTTTTAATAAAAGAGGAAACTGAATCAGAACATTGCTTAATTCCTAATTTTACTGCTTATGGTCTGACAAACTTTTTTTTAATAAAAAGGTACTAAAATTTATTAAAGATTGCTAAATTCTATTTCAGTCTATAAATGACTTCAAATACTACTTAAACAACAGAATTAGGAAACATGACTGTGTCTCTCCAGTAGTGCACTGACTAAATTCAGGTGTTTCTGTACCTTACTATTTCACCTTTAAAAATGAGAAATCTGAATAATGCAATGAAAAGTATAATAATTCATATTAATCAAATAGTTAAAAAGTGTGAAATTGCAAACAAAAAAAGAATTTTCCAGTCCTTTTACCTTAAAAAAAATATTTTCAAATTAATATTAAAGGGTAGCCTCTATCTTGTTCAAGTCAAAGTTATTTTTCCCAGTTATGGCATACAGTAATTTTCTTTGTTCTTGCAGTTTATAATGGGGATGTATGGTACTGGGGTTCAAAGGTGAAATAAATAACCCTGAAACTTTACAAATGGCGACACCAACTTTGAAGTAGCAAAGGTTTCAACTTAAGAAAACATGCTTTCTATGTTTAATAGGCATACTTTTGATAATGGAAGGAAAATCTAAATATTTTATCACAGATTCTTGCTCTTATTTTGTCGAGGTAAGGATATGTTTCTTGCTACTTTACCTGCTTGCAGCAGCTGTTGTGGGTGGAGTTAAGACAACCAATCAATCATGGTTATTATTGGGAGTCACAGTTGTAGAGTCAAGGAGAACTGCAGTTGCATCCCAGATGTTCCGTCTAGAGTTTACAAGCTCTCCCCAGGTGGTCCAGTTTCCTCCCACAGTCCAAACATGCAGCTTAGCTGGACCCACATTGCTAAAGTGGCCCTATTGTGTGTGTGTGTGTGTGTGCGTGTTCGTGCTTGTGCATGTGTGAGAGTGTGTGTGTGTGTGTGTTTTCACCCTGCAATGGCCTGCTGTGATGGGCTCCAGCTGAACTGTACCATGACCTGGTCCTTGATGAGTAGGATGGATGCCTATAATGTCTGTTTAGTTTGTGTCGCTTGATTACATGCTATGTGAAGTGGGAAAACAAAATTGCTGGTACTCTATATTTGTAAGCTGCTTGGTCTTACTCACAATGTTTTTCAAATTTTACGCAGTTTCTTCATTGACAATGTGTTTTGAGCCCATCAAAGTTTAGAGCATTTTGATAGAACCTATATTAAACAGCAGGTTTGGTATCATATTTTTATGTGTGTGTGTGTGCACATGCGTTGGGGGGTTTGGCCAAGCATATAGAGCCACAACCAATTACAAACAGGAGCTTTACCACTGAAATTGAAAGATGCGGAGACGGCATGCCACAATTGCAAAGTAAGAAGCAAAAGAATTTAAGTGACCTTTTGAAGTTATCTAGTTGTCTACAGAACTGAGACAGCAATTCACATTTGGGCATACAACATTCAACATCAGTAATGGCACTTGGCAATGACTTTCTGAGGAGTCAAACTTAGCAAAGTGAGGAGTACAGAGAGTCTCCTTTTAAAATGGCTGAATCTCACAACAATTGTTTGTTTTCTGCTTTTTTCCTACTTAAAATGCTGCTGTTTCACAAAATATTAGTAAAATCAAGACGCGGATCAATATTTAATAAAATCTTTGCCATTTTTGGAGGTAATCAGAACGTTCTAAAGCTTTTCATCACTTTGGAACTCCAGTACCCTTTATCTCTCCCCATGCTCGCTTCGCTCACCAATCCCTGGGTGGGCGCTATGCGGTAGCCACTTCACGATTTAAACAAATTGTTAATTTCATGGGAATTGTTACATATGCATAATAGATCTAACTATTTTACATTACAGCAAGTAATTAACCATAGTAAAAAATAGTAAAACGAAATAAACTGAAAGAAAATTGTGTTTCATGTTGCGTTAGAGGTACTCATTGCGTTACATGTTTTTGTTCTGTTTGGCTTTGAATTTAACACGCAAATACTTTTAAACTTACACTTTTACTGTAAAACATCATTAAAACAATTTTTTTGATTAACTTTTCGTCAATATCGCATTTAATTTTGATTCCATGTTTGGACTTACATCGTGAAAATGCAACGTATAACTGCCTGTGAGTGATTATCTTTTGTTTCTCTCTAATAAATGGACTTTTTCTAATGTTTGTCCCTATGATTTGTTAAGTGTCATAGCAAAAGCTATTGTAATAGGAAACTGTAAACATTTTAATACGAATGGCATATCAAGATCTCCATGGAAGATGTACTACATTACCTTTCTTGTTGCCTCTTAAAAATTTAAATATCACTGCCGTGTAACCGATCGACAATTTTTGTGTTAATTCATTTGACTTAATTTCTCGCTGCTAGGATTGCCGTGTGCTCATTTCTTCTGTTGATAACCCTTCAGGATGAAATTCATCAATAAGATTTGAACATAATACGTCTTCCTTTTATTGGGAACTTAAAGTAAGGAAAACGTAGAAATTTATAAGAGCTGAGAGTACAGGAACTGTGTCTAACAAAAGCATTCACACAAATGAGAGGTGAGTGGACCATGGACGTGGTTGTAAATGGTTTAGAGGAGGGAGGGACTTGACAAAAACTCTTGGCAAAAAAGTCTCGTCTCGAGAGATTTTTAAAAAATCTTGCTTCACAGCAATTAAAACAACAGATCTGAGATGAGTGAATATTTTACTTGCAACTCATTTGAAAAAGTTACTGGTTAATAATTTGTAAAGCAACACATACAGACTGACTTTTGAATGATCCCTGCTTCTTATACCTTACAACTATGCAGACGAAATTTCTACAAAAGATACACATTAAAAATCTGATTACACTAAAGCAGTTGTAAATTATTCTTCCATTACAAATGGTTGAAATACATGAGTATAAAAATATTAAATACAACTTGCATATTGCTTTTCCCCTACCCTTTTTTGTACACATTTAGCAAGTTTAGAATTGTTAAAAGCTAGACTCTTGACAGCAATGAGCTTAACATAATAGCCAAACCTGGACGTAAATCTTAACAAGTAGATTAGAAATTGTATGTATACAATTGAATTGGCACAGAAATCATCAGTATTAACCTGACAGTAAAAAGAGCAAAAGAAGAGAATCTAGGTAAATGCACTTACTTTAAAGGAAAAATTTAATAAAATAAAATCTGTTCCTTCCTTTTCCTTGAGGATTTGAAGGTCAGTGTGCAGTGCACTGTCTTGATCAACCCTATCAACAAAAATCATAAAAGTTCTTTAATTCCTCTTGCAGACTCCTAAAGGCAGAAGTTAAAAGCGTTAAAGCCAAAGTGAACAATCTTCTTTGAAACACAAAAGACAAGATTGAGCATTTTTTGCTGCTAATGTCAAGTACTAATTAATGTAGAAATACAAATGCCACTGAACCATGTCTAACAGACCACTGATTAACTTGGTGATGAAAGATGCTTGAGAAGTGGTAAATTAATGAAGGACACATTTATTTCAACAATATAGTGTAAGAGTATTTATTTTTTCACTATTTGAATACCAAAACAAAAATAAAACAGCCATCAGGAACACAATTGTAATTTCTAGCATATAATTTTAACTCCTGACAAAATGCAGTTCCTACTTCATTTTTATAAAAGGACAATATTAACTGTAAATACCTCTTAGATATACATCAAGAGGCATAATAACCTGTCACTGTACTACGTAAATGCAAGACTATCACCCCATGAAAAATAAGATTCTTTGTAGTCCTCATTTAACTTGTCTGTTTATTACCTTTACTAGAAACAAGCTTGCAGGGAACGAAGTCAGGATTGGCCAAGCCTGCTCATAGACTTTTATGCAAAGAAAAGTTTAAAGGTACATCTCCTAGGACAATCAATGTCATTGCATACTAGTGAAATAACAGCACTTCAATCGTCAAATTTTTCCTCTGGCTTTCATTTCCTCTTTTTTTTGTTTTACTTGGGGAATTAAAGTCCACAGAAGCTGTAGCATGGACAATTAAGAATGGCTTGACTATTTATATGCATAGAAAAAGCTCAAGTAAGATTTCTAAACAAGACATGAAGGTGGCAGAATCATCCTACCATGACAGTGTGTGGGGTACATCAAGAATGAGGCCACCACCTAAACATTCAATAAACATCAGTATGACAAGATTTATGTTACAAGAGACAGACAGGCCATAGGCCGAGTACAAAAAGAATGCCGAAAACCAATGTAACAGCACGTGCACATATAGATCAGGTATATCATTTAATGGCAGCAGTGTACTACAATGCAAATTGATTATCTTATAATATTTCCAACTTTATGATATAAAACTACTTAAGTCCAGGAACAGCTTCAAGAACATGACAGTGAATAAACTTTACTGCAGTGGCTAAGATCAATTAAATTTTGGCCTGTGGAATAACGAGGAGTTACCTATTCAAAACAAAAGTACAGTAGCACATAATTTGGACCAAATATTAAATAGATTTGAGTGGATTCAGAAGGGGAAAAAGCAGCATGAAATTTGCAGACACCAAAACTTGCTGAAGAGTAAACACCGAGAAGGAAAAGAGAAAAAGGATTTTAGAGACAATTTTTAGAACTGGAAATTCTTGGAAAACAGCTTAATGTGGGCAAGTTCACATTCAAACATGCAAAATCAAGTTGTTCTGAATAATGCTTCAAAGGAGCAGGGTTTTGTTTTTTTTTTTTATTTTGGACAAGTTCACCCGAAAAAGCAAACCTCAAGTCTTGCAGAAAATTTCCATTTTTGTAAATTTATACAACATGAATAGAGCACAGTATATATTGACATATATCAGTAACAAAGTTACTGTGCTCACACGCAATTCTGCTGGGATAAACTTTGACATTCTGCAGATCTTGAAATGGATTGACTAGGTTTGAGAATAAGAATGAAAGTTACAAGAAATGTTTTTCCTTCACAGCTAATGAACTAAAAGTTTTTTTTTATTATTTTACATCTTAAAAGTTAATTAAAAAAAATTAAACTTGCATTTTAATTTTAAACAACAATGCAATTTTTTCTGCAATACAAACATTAGCAGGTCCCTAACAAATACAGTGGGTATAGAGAAGAATCACCCCCTTCAAAATATTCACATTGTTGCTTTCCAGCCTGAAGACACACACAAAACTTTCTCCACCTTATTTACTCAATACAACATTCAAGAGAAAAGACTGAATAACAGTTTCCGAAAAAATAAAAAAAATCACTGAGATGGGTTAAAAGATCATCCCCACCCCTGTAACAGAACGTTGTGGAATCACCGTTTGCTTTGATTACAGCTATAAGTCTGTTGGGATACTTTTCTACCAACTTTACACATCTAGACTGCGCAATATTAAAGAACTGTTCAAGCACAGTCAAATTGGATGGTGGCTGTTCGTGGACTGCAAACTTCAAATATTCCAAAGATTTTTAATAGTGTTTAAGTTTGGGCTCTTGGGCTTTTTTCTTGCAGCAATCCCAAACATGCCACATTTGTGACATTGTTGTCACATGCACACAATGGCCACTCTTTACCAAAAATCCCTGTAACTGCTTCAAAGTTGCAATAGGACTCTTGCTAGCTTCTCTGACTAGTTTCCTCCTCATTCTTCCATCCAGTTAAGGAGGGTCGGCTTGATCCAGAAAGGAACCTAGTAGTACCAAAAACTTTATACTTCTTGATCGTCGAAACTACTATGTTCCTATGGATTATTAAAGCATTTGATTTTTTTGTATCTATCTCCTGATTTTTGTCTATCCAAAACTTTATCCCCAAGATCTTTTGACTGGGCCTCACAACCCATAGTTGATTATTTGCAATCCCAAGCACTAGAATGCTCTAGGAATAACTTTTTATGGTGAACTAATCAGAATGATTAAAACTGATCATAGGTGGAAGGCAATGACCTTGGTATACAATGGAGATGGTGATTAGTTACACCTGATTGAATTCACAAGTATTTTTTGAGGCGGTGATTCTTTAACCATGTCTGTTTTTTTTTTTTCCCTGAACTGTTGCTATTATATCTTTCAATTGGCTGTTATAAGTTGCGCTGCGTAAATGCAACTGGAATATATTTCAGGCTTCAAAACAACAAAATATGAACATTTTGAAGGGGTGATTGTTTTCTATACCCACTGTATTTGGATCCAAACATAAATTTCTCACTCACTAGAAAATGAGTCAAAAACTATATTAAAATATATATAAAATAAAATGCAGCAATACTCACTTTAACAATTTAACATTCCAGTCATAAAGACTATCACTGACGAGCTCCACAGTATAGTTTCCTATAAAAAAAAAAAAAAAACCACAAAAAAAATAACATTAACCTAATATATAGAACTGCTGCCAGTTTAATAAGCATACATTTTGTGAAAGAAAAAAAACACTGAAACTCAAAGTTTACAGTGTGCCACTAATATTGGTATCGTTGGTAAATAAAAGCAAAATGAGCGGTGAAAAAGAGTATCGGCTTGATTTTTTAGTCAATATATTAGCTTTTACTGAAGTAAAAAAAAAAAAAAAAAAAAAAGGAGCAAAAAAAAAAAACTCTTAGCACCCATCAATTTAATCATTTTTGCAGTCTCTTTTTCCAAGATAACAGTTGTTCTTTTATAACGCTAATTAGACTGAAGAACACACGGCAAGCAATTAGAGACCATTTCTCCATACAAAATTCCTACAGATCCGCTCCAACTGCGGTCTACAGTTGAAGACTCTCCACTTAAGTTCATCCCACAGGTTTAAAATGATGGAAAAACCTTGATTTTGTGGCCAACAATCCATTTTTGTGTTGATTTTGAGTTCTTTGTATAACTGCCCTGTTGGAAGGTCTAACTTTGGATTAATGTAAATCCCAAGGTGGATACAGCCAGGTATTGATTTGAATTGGTATTGAATATCTGCTGGCAATGGATGAAGTCTATAATGTCAAGTATCCCAAAAAGTTGCCCAGAGCCTTTCGCAGATAAAACAGGCCAATGGCATCAAAGATCCACTGCCATACTTCAGAGGGGATGAGTAACCAAAGCTAACTTTTATAAATGGCTCCCAGGCTTGGCAACCAAAACATCAGCCTCTGGTTGCCGAAACTGAAAATATGGTTGCCATTTTTAATTGCCTATATTTGGAGTAATAAAGAAACTGTCATAAAAATGTTTAAAACCTTTACAACCTGAATTAAGTTTTTTCTGACTTTGTTTAACCTGCTACTTTAGAGCATTTCAATCTTTTAATTATCATCACAGCATCATTTAGCACATCATACTAAGTGTGATTACATGCAAACACAAATTTGATTAAAATGAATAATCTGATTTAACCACTCACATTTACATGTGCAAGTAATATTGTTCCTTTGTCAAAACGCTTCAACATAACTAAACTGTGTAAAAAAGAGTTACGCATCATTGTCGGGCTCTGTGAATCAGAAAGTAAGCACACTACCTATGATAATTATATTTTGTTATATGCTTAGTCAAACTGACACTTTATAGGTTTCTGTTATCGGATTACACATGGTAAACACTTTTCTGCTTGGCAGCGTGATTAAGCCCTGCAAAGGACCCAACCTCGGTTCACGAATGTCTCGGTACACATACAAATCGGTTTACGACCAAAAAGTTTGCCAAACTTTTGCCTCGGTTCACGACCACACACTTTGTATAAGAACAAGCCAGTTTCCCTTTCGGTTTGTACATGTTCAGTCTCTCCCTGTGCATTTCCCGTGCAGCGAGCAAGACAGCGCGACACATACACGAGAGAGACACACACATACATACAGGCATGCAAGAAAGAGAGAGACACACATACACACAGGCACCGCGAGAGAGAGAGACACAAACACACACAGGCAGGCAGCGCGAGAAAGAGAGACGCACACACACAGGCAGCGAGAGAGAGAGAGAGAGAGAGAAACACACACAAAGGCAGCGCGAGAGAGACGCATAAGGTAGGAAGGCAGTTAAAGAATGCACTGGGCTTGATTTTGTTTTCACTTCTGTTTGCAGCGTGCATTGTTGCAATGTTACTTTTCTTGGTGGTTTATTAAATTACGGATTTTTTTCAAATGTTCATTTTTTCCCTGTGCTTAAAACTCATTTAAAAAAAAAAAAAAAGTGTTTTTAGCCAGCAGTTGGTAGCGCTATAGCGCGAACTACTGCAGTGTTAGTTTTCTCTGTTGTTCAAGGTTTTCTCAATGTTATTCAATGTTTTTACATTTAGTTTACTATTACGCTGTGCATTCTACGGTTTGATTAACTATATTTGTGCTTAAAAACTTAAAAAAAATATATATATATTTACATACAGTTCGTATGGTCTGGAATGGATTAATTGTATTTACATACAATCCTATGGGGGAAATTGCTTCGGTTCACGACCAAATCGGTTTACGACCAAGAGTTTTGGAACGAATTATGGTCGTGAACCAAGGTTCCACTGTATTTATTTAATGATAAATACTGTTAGGTTACTCGTTACTTTAAAAAGTAATCCGACTACTTAACACATTACTTTTAATGTGTTGCCACACAGTTCTTGTAATCGTGTTGTTGACTTTAGTACTGTATGTTCAGTTCATCAACACAAATTTAGTGATTTCTGAAATATTGAGACATACTTTAACCAGTAGTAGGAATAATGCGATCACCCAAACCTAATCTATATTACTAAACGAAGGTTGTATACATGCATGGACACCGGACGCACCGAAGCGCACGCGCACTGTGACTCAGTGCCCCAGAGTCAGAGTCAGCGGCTTCCCAGACTCAGTAGGTAGCGCCCAAACAACACAACACAACCTGTAAACTAAACTTCAGGTCACAATACAACCGCTGCCCGGGCGCATTTAAAACCTTCGTTTAGTAATGTTACGAAGGTTGTATATATGCACGGATGCCAGACTCAACCCATGCCAAAAGCACATGCGCACTTGCACAGCGACCAAGAGTCAAACCCAGCGGCTTCCCAAAGTCAGTAAGTGGCGCCCAAACAACACAACCTGTAAACTAAACTTGAGGTAAAGCGTGCACGCCAACAAGTTGCCATGGTGACATATTTAAACAGACATAGAATAACTAGACGCATCAAGACTGGCAGAATCGTACGTCAACGTCGCCGCCATATTGTGAGTGGCACTGCTGTGGAGTGAAGTAATGAATAATGTGCTGCTTGGGATTGTACAAACCGCTGTAACGCTCCAAACCAGATCTCGGGGATTACATTTCATAGGTAAGGCTGAACAATTGTTTTGGTTATATTTGGTCGTTAGCTAAAGTAAAGATTATAAAACGGGATTTTCTAAGCCAGGCTAAGCTAGCAAAGCTATGCATTTATATGCTCAAGTGAGCCTCCAAACAACGTTTTGGCTAAACGTAATTAGTCACTATGTAGATTGTTGTTAGCTGTTAACATTTCTCAAACTTGATGATGTTTTTTCTCAAGGAGCACATTGAGGAAATACAGTTTGAAATTGAAAACCATCATTTTATCTTCATGTCTTTAGTTGTGTCGGTCTTAAACAAACTAAGGCTGCACCATATTGCCAGACTGAATACTCTCAAATTACAGGATCTGAGTGAGCGAGAGGAATGTAAGTCTAGAGGAGATCAGTGAGGTGGAGAGCTTTAAATGTTAAGAGCGGTATTTAGTATTGTATTCTGTAGTTAACAGGGAGCCAGTGAAGTTGACAGAATAGGTGTAATATGTTCAGTGGATTTACAACAGCAGGGTATTATCCTGGCAGCAGAATTTTGAAGAAGTTGTAAGCGATGGATAAGTTTTTGTGGGATGCCAGATAGAATAGCATTACAGTAATCTATACATGACGTGACTCGGGCATTAAACAATTCAGTACTGTGTTGCGTAAGAACAGGACAAAGTCTGGAAATGTTTCGAAGATAGAATAAGGCAGCTCCCGAAATGTTACTTATATGAGAGGAATGATTAATAATAATTATTATTATTTAATAATTGCCTTTATTAGTGTATAAATGGATATAAATAATTGCATTTAAACGATTCGCCAAAATCTGTTGTATGTAAACGATACTGTTTTAAACATTTTTTTTTCATCAGAAAACCCAGTTTCCATGTCTACCTGTATTAGTTTAAATGGCACTTTTGCCACTCACAATAAGGCTGACACATCGTGTCTACTGGGAAACACAGTGAATGCGCCGTCTATCTATATATGTGTATGTATTTAAACTGGAGACTATTGACAGTGCCAGCAGTCAGCTACTCCACAGTGCCTGCGGTCAGTGTTCTCCACTCCACAGTACCAGCAGCTACTCCACTACACAGTGCCACCAGTCAGTGTGCTCTAATCCACTGTGCCAGCACTCAGTGTGGCAGCTGTCAGTGTGGCTTATTTGAATCACATTAAGGTAATTCAGTGTTAAACGTAAGTTCAATTATGATTCCTAACACCAAACGACTTCTAGCTAACAACACACCCACAGAAAAACAAAAACGAGACTGCATGGATAAAAAACAATGAGCGAAGGCGCCTACAACGCGCTTCTAAAACACCAGAACCAAAGGTGTCATGGCTCCAAAAAGAAATAGCTTTAGTACAAATATATTTACAGTGAGGAACATAAGTATTTGAACACCCTGCAATTTTGCAAGTTCTCCCACTTAGAAATCATGGAGGGGTCTGAAATTCACATTGTAGGTGCATTCCCACTGTGAGAGACAGAATGTAAAAAAAAAAAATTCAGGAAATCACATTGTATGATTTGTACAGAATTTATTTGTATTGCACTGCTGCACATAAGTATTTGAACACCTGGCAATCAGCAAGAATTCTGTCTCTCAAAGACCTGTTACTCTGCCTTTAAGAAGTCCACCTCTACTCCACTTAGTAACCTTAATTAGTAGCACCTGTCTGAGCTCTTTAAAGACACCTGTCCACCCCACAGTCAGTCAGACTCCAACTACTACCATGGGCAAGACCACAGAGCTGTCAAAAGACACCAGAGACAAAAATGGTGGACCTCCATAAGGCTGGAAAGGGCTACGGGGCAATTGCCAAGCAGCTTGGTGAAAATAGATCAACTGTTGGAGCAATTGCCAGAAAATGGAAGAGGCTAAAGACGACTGTCAGTCTCCCTCAGACTGGGGCTCCATGCAAGATCTCACCTCGTAAGGGTATCACAGATAAGAAAGGTGAGGAATCAGCCCAGAACTACACGGGAGGACCTGGTCAATGACATGAAGAGAGCTGGGACCACAGTTTCAAAGGTCACTGTCAGTAGAACACTATGCAGTCATGGTTTCAAATCACAAATTGCACGGAAGGTTCCCCTGTTCAAGTCATCACATGTCCAGGCCTGTCTGAAGTTTGCCAATGACCATCTGGATGATCCAGAGGAGGCATGGGAGAAAGTCATGTGGTCAGATGAGACCAAAATAGAACTTTTTGCTCTAAACTTCACTCGCCATGTTTGGAGGAAAAAGGAGGAGTAGTTGCATCCCTTGAACACCATCCCTACTGTGAAGCATGGGGGTGGAAACATCATGCTTTAGGGGTGCTTTTCTGCGAAGGGGACAAGACGACTGCACTGTATTAAGGAGAGGATGAATGGGGCCATGTATTGTGAGATTTTGAGCAACAACCTCCTTCCCTCAGTCAGAGCACTGAAGATGGGTTGTGGCTGGGTCTTTCAACATGACAATGACCCGAAGCACACAGCCAGGATAACCAAGGAGTGGCTCCGTAAGAAGCATATCAAGGTTCTTGAGTGGCGTAGCCAGTCTCTAGACCTAAATCCAATTGAAAATCTTTGGAGGGAGCTGAAACTCCGTGTTGCTCAGCACCAGCCCCTGAACCTGACAGATCTAAAGGAGATCTGTGTGGAGGAGTGGGCCAAAATCCCTGTTGCAGTGTGTGCAAACCTGGTCAAGAACTACGGGAAAGATTTGACCTCTGTAATTGCAAACAAAGGCTTCTGTACCAAATATTAACACTGATTTTCTCAGGTGTTCAAATACTTATGTGCAGCAGTGCAATACAAATAAATTCTGTACAAATCTTACAATGTGATTTCCTGAATTTTTTTTTTTACATTCTGTCTCTCACAGTGGGAATGCACCTACAATGTGAATTTCAGACCCCTCCATGATTTCTAAGTGGGAGAACTTGTAAAATCGCAGGGTGTTCCTCACTGTATTTCATTAAATGAAAACTTTCCCAGGACGCTCCCACCCTCCATGATTTTTCATCCCTACAAAGATTGGAGGGAACAGAAAGTAATTGCCATTATTGGTTTGCGATTCTTTAGAGAATCGGGGGTTTACTGGTTTGTTACTGTTTGTATGTTTGATAACGTAAACTGCTTGCTAAACTGGGCTTTAGAATTACTTATTAACTTAAGTATAAAATGATTAATTATCTCCACAAATAAAATAAATAAAAAGAGAATTAGTTGCTGCAGACATTTTTCCCATAACTTAATTACAGAAGCCACTTCATTATCATCTGGATTCAACACTGGAACGTTCCCATCATCAACAGCCACACAAATAGAAATGCACACGCTTTTTCTCTCCAAATACAACAATGAAGACTGCAAAGATAAGACAAAATTGTACCCTTGAAAATATACTAAATATAATTAAGCAACATTGCTTGTAAAAGTTATACCATATATACTATTTAAAAAATGCCCAATACTTATTTAATATAGTCATACAGTTTTGTTTGCACTTTATCCCTACCATTTAAAAGTGTGAAATTTTAAACATTTTTCCTTATTATGTATATCAGAGATAACAGATTATCCCAAAAATCTGGTTCAAATATTCAAGTTAAGAAATTAAATAACTTTGAATCAAGATTAACAATTGTGTGTCATATGTTACACATTATTTTTATGATAAAGGCTGCAGGTGCGACTTTCATTTAAATATAATAGCCATCAAAATTCCAAGTGGCTGCACCGATGTGGGTCTCCCCCAAACCCCCACCCCCATGTAGTACTGAGGGGCTGCGGTGTGCAAATCCTCATCAAGGCAGGGAACCAAAAAAATCAGCCATGAAAAAGTTTAAATCCTTCAGAGCCATACATGGTGGTGCTGCTTTTCGGTACATTATCTATATATATAATTCTCTAAGCCGCCACCAGAGCGGGCAAGACACCCATGAAAGCACGCAGGAAGGAGCCATGTCCACCAACTCTAAGACCATTGGATATGACAAAAACTCGCAGAGCCACGGCCACCAACTCGGACGCGACGCCTCGGAAAACACGCTGTCATTTCTGTTTGTCTGTGCTACAGTCCACATGCAGCTCTGAGCCACGTTGACTTTTCGGTTACGACACATGACCGCACGCAACATCGCAAACTGTTTTACACGCTACATACAGCAATTTGCATCCGCGACAAACATGCGTCTTCTTAGATGGTCCTGCAGGAACACGGAAAACGTTTCCCCGCCCACCAACACTCTTTATTCCCCGGCCCGCATCCACCGCATCCGTGACAAACATGCGTCTTCGTAGATGGTCCTGCAGGAACACGGAAAACGTTTCCCCGCCCACCAACGCTCCTTATTCCCCAGCCCGCGTCCACCGCATCCGCGACAAACATGCATCTTCTTAGATGGTCCTGCAGGAACACTGAAAACGTTTCCCCGCCCACAAACACTCCTTATTCCCCGGCCCGCGTCCACCCTTGCTCTCTAGGCATTCCCACTGCCTGCTCATGTGCCCGGACGCAACAACTCACCGACCACCCGTAAGTCGCTTTCGTCTGTGCTAGGAGTCCACATGCACCTCTGAGCCACGTTGACTTTTCATTATTCTTTTCGGTTATGATGCACGCACCACCATCGCAAATTGCTTTACACGCCATGGTCTTAGAGTTGGTGGGCGGGGTCTTCGTGAGTTGCTCTTCCGAGCGGGCACATGACCAGGCGGTGTGTATGCTTTGAGAACGAGGGTGGACGCGTCAGGACCATGTAAGAGGCGGCATGTTTGTCGCAGATGTGAATTGCTGAATGCAGCGTCTAAAACAGTTTGCGAGGGGTATCCCATGGGATCCTTAAAACAATCCTTTAAAACTGAGGTTAAAACACAATGAAGGAAGTAGTCTTTAAAAACCAATAAGCCCTGTGCCTCCGTTTCATTAGCGTCTCACCTGCTTCATCGATGCAGGCACTGCACCAGTCGAGACGCTCTCACAGCAGCTGACCTTCTCTGTGCCTGACTCCACTATAGGATGCAACAAAATTATGAAAGTACGGGCGCATTTGTTTCACACAAGCTGTGTGTGTGGGTGGGTTGGTGTTAGTTAATTAGTTACTCGAAGGATTTCAAGATTTAATATGCACAAGCGGTAACACTGCAAAAGCAGCCCAAACCAGAAAAGATGGCTGGCAAAAAGTGGCTGACAAATTAAACGCATGTGCATTGTACTTACTGAAAGCAGCGTTACGGATTTTGCAAATGTTCAATTTTTTCCCTCTGCTTAAAATACATTTAAAAAGCGGCGTTATTATGTGGCATATACTACACCGCGGGTTGGTATGCAGCGTTTAAAACAGTTTGTTTGTCGCGGATAATTTGCCTTTTACTATTACACAAAGACAATTTCCTGTTAATACTTCGTTACATTGATATAGCGGTGTTCTCAGTATTCAAAGCGCTATTCACACAGGGAGGAACCGGGAAGCGAAACCACAATCTTCCACAGTCTCCTTACTGCAAAGCAGCAGCACTACTACAGCGCCACAAGGCAGTAAAAGAATACACCGGGCTCGATTTTGTTTTCACTTCTGTTTACAGAGATCGGGTCGTAGATAGCATTGTTGCAATGTTACTTTTCTTGTTGACTTATTACAGTTTACTTAAAAGAAGAGGACGACATGCATCAAGACTCTTTGCAGTGTTGGCTCCTCAGTGGTGGAACGAACTTCCTCTTGCTGTACGAACAGCGGAGACCCTCACTGTCTTCAAACGTCGTCTGAAGACACACTTCTTTAAACAGCACTTGGGGGACTAAAGTCCCCATACTCTTTTCTACCCTTTTCTCAAAAAAAAAAAAAAAATTTTGTACTAACTTACTATTTTCTTCTAGCATGGTTTTGTGTACAACTTGGTCAGCGGTAACTTGTTTAATGACAGTAGATTTAATCCTAGCCTTAAAGACTGAAGAACAGTCGTAGATTACTAAGCACTGTTGTAAGTCGCTCTGGAAAAGAGCGTCTGCTAAATGATGTAAATGTAAATTACATTACGGATGTTTCACATGTTCATTTTTTCCCCAGTGCTTAAAAGACATTAAAAAAGTGTTTCTCAACTGTGACTCCGGAACATCTCAGTACTCAAGCTATATTAAGCGTCAACAATGAAGACTCGCTACACCTTAATCTACAAGTACTGACACTTATCCCTACCGACGAAGTAACTTTCCCCAGCGTGGCCTTCTTCGTCACAGACGATCCCGCTTTCAGTCACGGACAATTATATGTTGCTCTCTCCAGAGGTCTATCTTTTCATTCACTCACAGTGGTATCCACAAACCCACCCCATTTGGACAACTGTGTCGTTCAGGAAGTGTTCACCCATCAATACATAATTATGTGGAGTATGCTACCCCGCGGGTTGGCTAGTTATGTTTAATTTTATTTTTTAAACTTACAGTGCATCTGTAAAATGTAAACCACTTATGACACTGTTACATGAGCCTTGCACTACATGGGCGTCTCTTGCTCCTTCAAGGACGGTTGTGAGAAATGGAAACCAGGGCTGGTGTGGAGGGCATACCCGTAGGAAGTGCTGAGTGACAGAGCTGAAGGATAGCACTTTACAAGCCAAAAAGGCTCAGCAGTTAAATCAGAAGGAATACAGGTTAGTTAGTAAAATGGTGACATGGTGAGAATAGCAAGCCAAGTAAAAGAACTGAGAAGTGGCCAGCTCTTTTAATCAAGTCAAAGATGGAAATGTTTCATCATTTTGGAGATGTCCAACAGGCAAGTGGTTGGGTGCCATTTATATCATGGCATTCAGAATAAAAAGTCAGTAAGTGCCTGTGGACTCACCTCGAAAAGCAGGATCATCACAGTATGATGTCAGGGACTGTAAAATCAGTCTACTTTTTTCTCCTTTACAAATGCTGTAACATGGCCTAAATTCTTCTGATTTCACCTTGTTGTTTAAGGTGTTGTGTGTCAAACCATATTTGCTTGGCACTAAACAACTGTCAGGGATCTCAGGTTTAAGAGTAAATGGGACAAAATCAGATGCAAAATGGTGGGGGTTGGGAGAAAATCAGCAACACACTACAGGCTTGCATCTGGAGGACTTTTATACCAAAATTAGTGACAGTAAAACAAACAAATATTCCCTCACAATTAGATGTCAGTTTTTGCCTTTGAGTTAGATATTTTTCTAAATAAATTTCTATTTTATTCGAATAGCGACATTCAGCTTGACAGGCCTAACATACGTAGGAAGGGAGACCAAAATATTCCTGGAATCTGTGAAGAGCAAAGGAGTAGGGTATATTTATCAAATATAACGCTAGGTATCATATGCCAGCAAGTCTGGTTAATCCACCAAGTAGCTGAATGTTTAGCTCATCAAGTGCATTTTTCTGATATTTTACAACTGTGCAGGTGACTGTGTTAGAAGCCTATACCATGATGGCACCGATCAGGGCAGCCAAGGTTGTTTGGTCGCTGTTTATGTGTCTGTTTTTGCCTGTTACCTTTGCAACAGTATGAGGATTGCCAGGAATAGGCTAAACAATGCAATCAGATATGCTAAATGGAAACACAAAAATAAACTGGAACTTAAGTTCTCTGCAAACAATAGCTCCTCCTCTGTATGAAGAAGCCTTCAGTCCGTCACTAATTAGAAAGACATCTCCCAATGCTCACTCAGATTCATCCCTCCCTGACAAACAAGCTTTATGGCAGATTTGCACAACAAGATGCTGAGTACTTATCCCCTCTGCTCCTTCAGCTCTGAAGAGGCTGTAACACCAGCCACTTCTTCACAAAAGCCTCTCCCCTCTTCTTCCTTTTCCATCAAGGAATATGATGTCTGAAGGCTGTTTGCAACACAGAACTGCAAAAAGTCAGAGTCTGTCTCACCTGCAACAATCAAACACTGTACTGGGCAGCTCACTCGCCTTTTAATATACATCTTTAAAAAGTATCCTGCACATTGCACTAGGCCAGAATGCTTTACATTTTCTGTCATTGTTCCTGTTCCCAACAGTGATAAAATAAGTTTACTCAATAATTATAGGCCTATTGCTCTTATATTTTAATGAAAATTTGAACGACTCATTCAAACCCATTTGAAGTTCGTTACTGCTACTGACCTTGACACTCTGCAGTTTGCACATTGAGCAAATACATCTGTGAATGATGCCATCAACATGGGTCTTCACTTTGTGCTGGAGCATCTGAACTGTAAAGGAACTTATACCAGAATACTGTTTGACTTGAGTTCAGCTTAACACACTACTGTCCCCGAAATGTTAACTAAACTTTTACAGACTGATCTGAATCCTTCCATCTGTAAATGAATTTATAGTTTCCTGATAAACCAGAAACAATATGTTCGTGTGGGCTCCCACCTCTCTGACTGTCTCTGTATTAGTAAAGGTGCCCCAAGGCTGTGTAGTTTTTCCCTTACTTTATTCCTTGTGCACCAATAAGTGCAGGTACACTGATCCTTCAGTTAAAATCATTAAGTTTGCTGATGACACCACCATTATTGGTCTAATTACTAAGAGCAATGAAACGCCTTATAGAAAATAGGTGTCTCATCTTATGTCTTGGAGTGCTTCCAACAACTTAGTGCTCAATATCACCATGACAGTGGAAACGGTCATAGACTTTCACAAACAGCAGTTGCAACCTCTCTTACTAGAAATTAATCATTCTGTAGTCAATATGGTGGAATCCTTCAAAATTTTGGGCACAACTATCACAAACACTCATAGCTGGGACATTAACACCACTTACATCACTAAAAAGGCACAGCAGCCATTGTACTTCTTATGCCAACTAAAGAAATTAAATATTTCCCAGCCAATCCTAGTTCAGTTTTACAAAGTTATAATTGAAAGTGTAATCACATTCTCCATTGTTGTCTGGTTTGGTTTAGTAACGGTACACTGAAAAATCTAAATTACAGCATGTTGTGAGGTCTGCTGAGAAAATAATTGGCTGTGCTCTTCCATCTGTGGCACACCTGAATAAATCTAGTGTCATTAACTATGTCAAAAGGATTACCACAGACTCATCTCACCCAGCTCATTGCTTATTCCAAAAACTCCCCTCTGGTAAATGTTTCAGGTCAATTAAGACTAAAACATACATCTCAATAGTTTCTTTCCCAGAGCCATAGCCCTCTCCAACCAGTAATTTAGCCTGTCTTTATATATTCATGCACTCTGTGATACCTTCGTACAGTGTATGTGTGTTTACAATACAAGTATATGCATGTGTATGCACATGCATACACACTATATAGATTCAGACTTTCACTTGCACATCTCCTTTATAATTGTGCTTTCCTGCAATGTTGTTTGAAATTTTTAACTTAAGCTATTTGTTATTTGTATGTGATGTTTTTCTCTGTTACAAGCAGCTCCAAATCTACCAAATTAAATTCCTGTACATTAAGTACTGGTGAATAATCGTGATTCTGACTTCATTTTTATTTTTTGTTGAAGCCACCATGGCAGATTTCAAGAGACAATGATTGTGTTTTTCAACACTGACAAACACTGACTAAAAGAGGTTGTGCCCCGTGTGCTTGAGCGATCTGCTGAGGTGTCTACCAGAATGCATCAGGGGAAAAAAAAAAAAAAAAAAAAACACACATACATGCCCAGAGAAATGGTGCATGCAGAACTATTTTATACCATGACAATGCACCTTCACACACCACATTGTCAGTCAAGGAATTCTGACTAAAAGCAGAGCCTGCTGCTTCAGCTTCTCCCTTTGACATCCCTGTATTCACCAGATCTTGCTTCCTATGATTTATTTGTTCCCAAAATTAAAAACAGACGGAAGATATGCTGCTGTTGTAAGAAATCCAACAAAAAATGGCAAAGGCTCTAGAGACACTGACAAAAGAATTGTACAGGAAATGTTTCTAGGAATGGGAGAAGCACTGGGACAAGTGACTGAAAGGGAGCTACTGCAAATTTAGTAATTGTTTTTTTTTCCTTCCCCTACAATTCCAGGAAATCTTGGGCTGACCTTACAACATATTAAATAAAACAAAAGACTTCTTGTAATCAATACACAGTTCCAATTTAAAAATATGCATTTATAGACATTAGCGGCATACTGCAATCTAAAGGAAACAAGTCATCCTAAATGAACTTTTTACATAATAAGTCTGTTCATTAACACTAGAATTCCTGAAGCCTACAAAAAAAAACAAAAGTCCCATCCCCACCTTGACGGAGCTCAGCTTGCGGGCAAAAAGTTCTCCCAGCTCAAGCCAAGGCTCCTTATCTGCATGTGATATGCCTGGGGTTGTATAGGGTAAATAATACAGTATAGCGTTATATAACCCCTTCAAGATGGGGGATGGGACAGCAGGCTGCTTGTGTTGATCGACGCATTTACAAAATAAAAGACTGATGGTAGAGGTGGGCCGTGATTACAAGTTTTTTCGTTGGCTTCAGGAATTCTAGTGTTAAGCACTAAATGCATATTCTTTTAATTAAATGATGAAGATCAATAATGATAACAAACCACTTTTTACTGAAATAAATCAAAATCACTCTTAATAATAAAATTTATTCGATCACATCTATATATATAATTCACTAAGCCGCCGACAAGACAGACACCCATGGCGCATGCAGGAAGGAGCCACGCCCACCAACTCTAAGACCATTGGATACGACGACAACTTGTAGAGCCACGCCCACCAACTCGGACGCGTCAACTCAGAAAAAAACGCCGTCATTTATGTTCGTCTGTCCTACAGTACACACATGCACCTCTGAGCCACGTTGACTTTTCGGTTATGACACACGACCGCGTGCACCATAGCAAACTGTTTTACATGCTACATACAGCAAATCGCATCCGCGACAAACATGCGTCTTCTTAGATGGTCCTGGAGGAACACGGAACACGTTTCCCCGCCCACCAACACTCCGTTTTCCCCAGCCTGCGTCTACCCTCACTCTCTAGGCATTCACACTGCCTGCTCATGTGCCCGTACGCAAAAACTCACCGACCACCCAGTTAGTCCCTTTCATCTGTGCTAGGAGTCCACATGCACCTCTGAGCCACGTTGACTTTTCATTATTCGTTTCGGTTACGACACCCGACCACGTCCACCATCGAAAACCATGGGAAACGAACAACGAAGCCCCGCCTAGAAACTCTACCCCTCCGCCAACTCGAACAGCTCATCAAACACATACTCGCTTTGGTCTGTGCTGCTGTCCAAATCCAGCTGTGAGCCACGTTGACTGTTCTTTTGCCCTCCATGGCTACGGCTTCAAATGTATTTCATGGAAACAACACTTCTTTCAATGTTATAGAAATTCTTGCATCAGGTAACTGTTTCTATCAGTCAGGTTTTTTTGGGAAAATGTCATTGACGAAACTGTTGCTCTCAAACTTCGCAACATGGCTGTTGGCTTTGTTTGCCAACACTGGGATAACGTCAGCGAGGTGGTCACAAACTGCAACAACTCACCACACAAGGTTGCCCTGTCTCTCGAGGCATTCACACTGCCGGAAGACAACCATGGGATACGCAGAAAATAGCCATGTCAGTCAACGCAGATCAGACACCCAGGCAAACAACACTGAATAATCAATAGCTGCAACTACTTTGCCCGCCCCTACTCCTCACCTGAGTCGATTTCGTCTGTGTTCAGCAGTGTTTCCCAAACTCGGTCCTGGTGAACCCCTGTGGATGCAGGGTTTTGTTCCAACCAGATTCCTAATCATTAATGCCGGTGAAACTCATCCAGGATAAGTCGGTTTTTCAAACGCAGCCGTGTAGCAGATTAGTCTAGCAGACTAGCTGGTGAATGCGCGCCCTCGCGCTGAGTGAAAAGCCAATGTATATTGAGTCTAGAAAACATGATCAGCAAGTCTTTGATAGGCTGCAACAAAATGATGAAAGAACGGGCGTATTTTTTTCACACAAGCTGGGTGGGTGGGTGTGTTAGTTAGTTAATTAGTTACTCGAAGGATTTCAAGATTTAATATGCACAAGCGGTGTAAAAGTAGCCCAAACCAGAAAAGACGGCTG
>NC_041395.2:182212261-182232261 GCF_900747795.2 Erpetoichthys calabaricus
TAAAGATATTGACAATAAGCTACGCAAACCCACCAAGAAATGCAATCGTTTAAATCAAGGCGCGAGTCGAAAAACACCATCCCATAATATTAGTTAACGATTAACACATTTCTATATGTATTGTAAGCATACAATACAACTGATAATATGTTGCGCTTATTTATCTGGTGTACCGACATTTTTGCGCGTTTAACGTCTGAAATCTAACGTGGTTTGTGCCCTTCAGAATGAAAACAGTTTGCATTTACCTTTTTAATTAAAGGCGAGCTTTTAAGCCTGAGAAATCACCCCGTAAATGCACACGTTTAATTGCACATGTGTTAATATGTATGCTTACACAGTATTAAAAGACACTGAACAACGTAATTTACCTTTGTTCCCGCGTTTCATAAAAGGCGAGCTTTTAAGCCTGAGAAATCACCCCGTAAATGCACACGTTTAATTGCACATGTGTTAATATATATGCTTACACAGTATTAAAAGACACTCAAAAATTAACGTCATTTACCTTCGTTCCCGCGTTTGACTCGTGCTGTAAATCTCTTCCTTGTTTTTAGTTCACGTGATTACGTAGGAGGCGTGATGACGCGATACGTGACTCTGCCTCCTCCATTAGAGTATATGGAGAAAAAACAGGTTCCAGTTATGTCCATTACGCGTAGAATTTCGAAATGAAACCTGACTAACTTTTGTAAGTAAGCTGTAAGGAATGAGCCTGCCAAATTTCAGCCTTCCACCTACACGGGAAGTTGGAGAATTAGTAACGAGTGAGTCAGTCAGTCAGTCAGTGAGGGCTTTGCCTTTTATTAATTAGTATAGATGTAGATGTGTGTATATGGAGATATATGTTTATGTGTGTGTATATTATATATATATATATATATATATATCTATAATAATAAAAGGCAAAGCCCTCACTGACTGACTGACTGACTGACTCACTCATCACTAATTCTCCAACTTCCCGTGTAGGTGGAAGGCTGAAATTTGGCAGGCTCATTCCTTACAGCTTACTTACAAAAGTTAGGCAGGTTTCATTTCGAAATTCAAAGCGTAATGGTCATAACTGGAACATATTTTTTGTCCATACACTGTAATGGAGGAGGCGGAGTCACGTATCGCGTCATCACGCCTCCTACGTAATCACGTGAACTAAAAACAAGGAAGAGATTTACAGCACGAGTCACACGCGGGAACGAAGGTAAATGACGTTAATTTTTGACTGTCTTTTAATACTGTGTAAGCATACATATTAACACATGTGCAATTAAACGTGTGCATTTACGGGGTGATTTCTCAGGCTTAAAAGCTCACCTTTTATCAAACGCGGGAACAAAGGTAACTGACGTTGTTCACTGTCTTAATACTGTGTAACCATACATATTAACAAGTGCAATTAAACGTGTGCATTTACGGGCTGATTTCTCAGGCTTAAAAGCTCGCCTTTTACTAAAAAGGTAAATGCAAAACTATTTTCAATCAGTTTATTGAAACGCTCCCGTTAAGGATTGCAATAACATATTCGCGAGATAAAAGAACGAAGTAGGGGGAAATGGAGGAAGAGCCGCGAACAGCTAAGAGCAAAAAATTAATTAAACAATTGAGAACGGAGCGAGTTAAGCATACAAGCATGTTCATAAGGGAAAGAAAGCACGGTGTAAAACGTAAGTTTAAATTAAGTTTATAGAAACGCTCCCGCTGCGGATTGCAATAACATATTCGCGAGATAAAAGTTTAATGAGAACACACGAGGTATAAACGAACCACACGCCGTGGCGCAACGTTAGGGGCAACAGTTTCAACCATTCTATGATCTGCTTCTCGCAACTGAAAGACAGCACATGGCGGATGTTAGCCGACTTGCTGACCGCAACGTTAGGGGCTTCAAGTATGGCGCTGACGCCACATCTCAGTGCCAACACTTTGCAGACTGTACTTCAAAGACACGCCCTCCTCACTGGACACTTAAAAACACCAATCAAACTAACGATGACATCAAGTATTACCCAATCAAAAGTAGGAAAGGAGGCATCTTCATAAAATGCGTGTGGGATGATTTGCATGAGACGCTGCTTTAAAAAAAAAAGATAAAAAAAATACGGGATAAATCCCGTCCAGTATTGATTCAAAACGGGACGCGCAATTTCATTCTCAAACGCGGCACGATTCCGTATTTTAAAGGACGGGTGGCAACCCTACAGTGCCAGGTAACCACCCATACAATCACATTGTGATTCAGACTAGGAATGCAATGAATGTAATTACCCCGATCTACATACAAGGCGAAAGTCTTGCAACATTCAAAGATGATGGTTTGGGATAAGTACACCATACAACATAAAAGAGCTTATGAAGCCTTGAACCGAAAAAAGCAAGATCTCAGAGATCGTAAAAAAAAAATAGGAGGTAATGTCGTTTTACTCGCTGTAGATTTTAGTCAAACATTACCAGTTATTCCACGAGGGAGACCAGCAGATCAACTCAACGCGTGTTTAAAATCCATGCTTCTCCCACGCTCGGTTATATGTTGCGTGTTCTCGGGTAGGTGCACCAAAAAATGTATACATTTAAGCATGTAATGGGCAAACAAAAAATGAGGTATACCCGAAGGCACTGCAGTAGTACTTAATGTAACTTTACTTCTTAAATGTTAATGTTTTACTGTTTAATAATTTATACGCTTCTTATATGTTGTTCAAATTCTTTTATCAAAATACCACTGACAGCGCAGTGCACGATAACATGGAGTGAATACACCATACGCATCCGCCCACGGCTGCCCTGCTGTGCGCAGATAGGAGTTGATTCTACAATAAAATAAAATAAAGATAAAAAGACTAAAACAATCATCACCCATAAAGCGGATAGTAGACGTGACGTACTATATGTGTAACACATTTCAAGTGTATAGGTGAAACGGTTTGCGAGCTACAGGTCATTTAAAATTCTGGACAGACACACAAATTGCCACGGTAGCAAATTACAGAAGAAGATTTTACTGTTTAATAATTTATATTTATATGAAATGTGCTTCTTATATATTACTTCATATTCTCATATGATAATGATGTTAATGTTTATATTGATTTCTGTGTTATTAAAACTGCATGTATGTGTGTATATATATATATATATATATATATATATATATATATATATATATATATATATATATATATATATACTAGCAAAATACCCGCGCTTCACAGCGGAGAAGTAGTGTGTTAAAGAGGTTATGAAAAAAAAAGGAAACATTTTAAAAATAACGTAACATGATTGTCAATGAAAGCCCGTTTCACTCAGTAAGTCTTATGTGTGTGTTTATGTATGTGTGTGTATATATATATATATATATATATATATATATATATATATATATATAAAAGACAGCAACAGTTATAACAATGACAACACAATTACATTGACAATCATGTTACGTTATTTTTAAAATGTTTCCTTTTTTTTCATAACCTCTTTAACACACTACTTCTCCGCTGCGAAGCGCGGGTATTTTGCTAGTATATATATATAAAAGACAGCAACACTCATAACAATGACAACACAATTACATTGACAATCATGTTACGTTATTTTTAAAATGTTTCCTTTTCTTTTTCATAACCTCTTTAACACACTACTTCTCCGCTGCTAAGCGCGGGTATTTTGCTAGTATAATATACATCTGACAACAAAAATAGATTGCATGTCAGTAAATGTGAGCAAATACAACTAACCACCTATAGTCAAATTTTTTGCTTCAACAATACATTTAAATTATAGATTAAAGTGAAAAGGACTGATCATTAAAATAATTTTGTTGAGTTAATTTGCATGAAAATATTTCTTTGTGGATCTTCTCCCATCTAAACTCAACATAGTTCCTATCCATTAAGAGAGTGCCTTTCAGAGTTCAATTGTACAGGTGCACTTCCTTTGCCAAAATGTGCGCTGTGGCTTTACTACCATAACACAAAAAGGCAGACAAAAAATCGTTTTTTGAAACTGGTCAATATAGAGACCAGCGACTGAGTTACTTAAAGTGGAATCATGATGGCCAATCAACAGATAGATAAAAAGAATTTTTTCCCCCAGGGGGAAATTCGGCTTTTAACAGAAGCTCTTTAAATAAATAAATAAAATCTAATCGGAACACACACCAGTATTACTAAAAAGGAAGACATTTAAAAAGAAAACTTGTGATTTGCTTTTACATTTGCAGCCTGTTATTCTTCCCTGTGACATTCACATTCCTGTCACATCACTTAGAGAGACCTTCAATTTTCTTCAGTTTAACTTTTCTATTTTATTTCTGCAGCCCTCCCCTCTCTTCCCTATACCTAAAACATCTTTACAAGAGGTGACATTTCTTTCATCATTCAACACACAGTCTGGCTTGCATAACACATCAGCCAGGTTCCTCCCTCTGATATAACTACTTGTCTCCGGCATAAGCCATCTGTACGAGTCTCTTCCTCCAGGCACACTCCGATATCCCTATGAACATCCTTTACATACTGCATACTCGTACCTAGCTGCCGTTGCAGAGCAAGAAGATGTGATGGACAGCTATGGCATTTTCTTTCCACAGCCCAACACAAAGTACATTCTATTCCTGACTTAACCATGTTGCCTAATAGAACATATAACTCAGTGTTCCTTGTGAGGTACATGCTGAAACAGGGCAAAGAATACTGTTGGTTGGGTACAGGCTTTAACTTCACCCTTTTCCTTCTTGAAAAGATTCCATTCGGGTGTTACCGTTTTAAGTTCTGAAATAAACTGGATTTTCTGCCACTTTGAACTGCTTTTTTGGATTTTATTGATTTTATTAAAATCAAATAACATTCCATACAAATAAGTCAAGTTTTACAAGACTTTGTTCGAAACCAGTCAACCTCCACCTGCTTTCTTCTTTTTGAAAACTTAACATTTTACTTTAGTTTGTATGACATCTGACCTTTCATATTTGAACCAATTCCAAGATAACCAACTTAAAATTACGGTCTCTGTTTTTTTATCACGTAAGGTCCTATTGTGACCCTATTTTCTCCTTTAATACTGTTTATTGTGTAGATCTTAATAAAATGTCTATGCTTACATACCCTTACAGCCTAAGTAGCAGTATATTTTCCGTCCATGGGCGACTTTCAGGTTATCTTCAGTCTGTCTAGTTTACAAATACAGACATGCATAATACTTATCAACTTATATGCTATAAATCAGTCCACCACACTTTGAAACAAGTGCATTCATAAGACAGACACCACTATTCATATTCTTCACATAAAAACTGTTATGTTGTCAACTGTCATTGACCCATTGGGTCAGCACTAGCAAGCACCATGCAGCATTACAGTAGAATGTCTCTAATTTTTACTGTTTCATCAATTTTTTCTTGTACTAACCTTACTCACAGTTTTTCTGAAAATAACTGGAAGAGTCTATAAATTATCATTCCTATCCACAGTGCATATAAGACTGATGAGCCACACTGAAATGGGAAAATACACAAAATGGTAAATTGCTGAAGGATAAAATAACTACCTTGAGGAAATGTGGCTTATTTTACACTGTTTTTATACACCATTCCAGTTTTTAGGTTTCTCAATTGATTAAAAAAGGAAACAATTTTATATTTTATACTGTTGAACTTATATTAAAAGTGTTATATAAGTATATCCTTATTAATAAAAATGAAAATCATGACAACAGTGGCCCTCTTACAATTTGAAAAACTCTGACAAATTAAACTTCTGTAACAAATATGGGCTAGCATGGAAACAGAGTAAGACATTAACAAAAAAGTTTGTCTGCACAAATATACACATACTAGTAAAATTACAAATGCTGTACTAAAGCCAGACACCACACAATCACATAGAAAACAGTGATTTCTTCATATGGAAAGCAAACATATTCCTCTACCTGCTTTGAAACTTTCAGATTTGTAAATATCCCTGAGCTCCTTCATCAGACGATCTGTGGCCTGCACTGATCCAGACACAGCTCCCTTAGAAAAGGAAAAAAAAAAAAAAGATTTTTTTCTTTTAAAAAACAAGGCAAGAATAAAATTCATAATTAACTTTACTTCAAGTCCAAAAAATCTGCTGACACAATCAAATAATTCTGAATTTTACAAGCAATTGTCATTCTATTGCTTCATTTATTTCTAATTTTACCATTTCTTGATTTATGCATGCCTTTCCTATTAAGGTGCCTTAAGTGTTTAAAAGAAGAAATAAAGCAACAGTAACAATGGAAAGTTAACCCACTATACGTTTATGCATACAGTTGTTCCTAAAGAATACGGAAACACTTGCTACAAGATCACTAGATTTTATAACAATACAGAAGGAGGAGGAGTAGGTTTCATTCACAATTACAAGATAAGAGGAAATACAGTTCTCAAAAAAAACAATTCTTCACCATGATCAATTAAAATTTACATTAATTTGGATCTGCTAATGACTTAGACTGTATTGGGTCTTTATTTTTAAACACTACATAGCTTCTTTTGACACTTATTCACTTATTGCCCACTCTGGAGTTATTCTGTGTGGAAGCACCTCCTTTAATGATCTTTAAATAATGCAATTACATTAACTACACTACGAGCTTAACTACTAATTCTGTTCAACAAAAAGAAGTAGAAGTGTCACAGTGGTGTAAGGCATGTGCTATATTATGTAAACATTTTTAAAAATCAAAATTAAATCTATGCCTAACCCAACTATTCATCCAGGAGAAAAGATTTGGTACGAAAGACCAAAAGACACAAATTTAAGATATTATGTTGTGCAGTGTTAAAAAAAAATTACAGATTCCCCTATACAAGAACACTGTCCAAATACAGAGCTTACACTTTCTCTCAGGTCTGCATAGAATGTGCTACCACATCAATCAAGACATATAGCCTAGGTTAAAAAGTGATTACAAATTGACTCCTGTGGGAGTATGGGTGTGGGCAAAAGTGTCAGTATGAACTGGCGACTGTCACGGTCAGGCTGAGGCTCATCACAACCCTGAAATTAAGTGGGTTTGAGAAGTTATGTTAGTTATGTGTCTATATTTCTGCAAATTGCACACCATGCAACAATATAAATGACACAGAAATTCAAGATATATAATAAAAAAAAAAACACCCTGAGGAACGGTTATAGAAAATGTCTTCCATAAGAAGAAACAAAGTCAATGAACTAAAATATCTCAATTTGGCTTTTAAGGGAGCCAAACTTAACATAGCTACACTGAACACATGGTAGGTATCAAGCTTGGCTGGGGCACCAATTCATTAAAAATCCTTACATATACACTCACACTCAAGTCAAAATGAGTGATTTTAAACTTAAGTAGCCTAACACCGATATTGGAATTTTACAGAAATACCAGAATACAAATGAAACAAAAAAATATAAAATATTCCACATAGTTCTCTGTATACAGAGATCAGCTGAACTTTAACTAACAGCCTTCTATGTCTACCTGCAAAATTATGAAAATCCCTAACTGACGAACACAACCAACCCAATAAAATCTATGTCAATAGTTTAGAGCAGGGGTTCTCACACTCAGTACTGGGGGCCCACTGTGGCTTCAGGTTTGTTTCAACCAGATTCGTAATCCGTGATAATAACTGATCTCATTTAATTAGCTGTTTTTTTTCCCCTCTTACTCTACATTCAGAAAAGCACAGCAGCATGATTTTTACATTTATAACACAAATAGAAATTTCTGGTTTTGTTAGTTTTAAATGCTGAACTCTGTTTTGTTGATTTCATTATATTTTGCACTTTATCTGTGCAGTTTTCCCCCCTTCGTTGTATCTTTACATGATAATTTGAAGACAGGCAGAGCGGACACCCAGGCAAACACTGAACCATGAAAGGCTGCACCTACTTTAGCGTCAGACCCACTAATTAGTAAATAATGGATTAATTAAACACTTAGAACAAACGGAAAAGAAAAATGAAAAATGAAAATCAAGATGAAAATATGGTTAAAGAAAAAAAAACACTTCCATATAACTATTTAGTACAATTTAATAATTTTTTGTACCAAACTTAGTTTTCTAAATTCTATATTGTTGCCAAAACACAGAATCTGGGAAATTACACTTCACTTAATTAGCTCAGAAGTTTAATTAAAAACAGAAGCTGATTGGAACAAAAACCCACAGCCACAATGGGTCCCCAGGCCCAAGATAGAAAACCCCTGGTTTAGAGTTCATCCGTTTACATCTCAAAGTAGCTATGCACATTGGACTGCAATTTAGACCTCCATTAAGCACACCTATGAAAAAACAGATTGCTTGAGTTAACAGATTGCTTGAGTTTTCCCTACTTACAGGGTTCGTACACATTTACAAAACAATTTCCATGACTTTTCCGTTATTCTTATGCAAATTTCCATGACCACATGTTCTCTGAAATTTGTGTAAATTTGAAGAAAAAAAAAAAAAAATTCATGTCACTTTTACCAAAATATTGGTAAACTAAAATAATGACAAGATATGCGGTTTCATACAAAAAAAAAAGATTTATTTATATATTGCTGACACCCCAGCACAATGTAAACTCTGAAAAACATTATGTAGCCCTAATTAACAAATGACTGGAAGGCAACAATAAATTAAAAAAATAAATACAAATAAGTAATAGTGTTCAGTAACACTGACATTAACTTCAGAAGGCAGTAGTATCAGGGTGGAAACTGTCCATTGGAATAAAAGATATTGTTGTTTAAAGCACTAACTTAATGTTAACAAATGACAGCCTTCTTTCTTTGAACCCCACAAAAACAATCCATTCAAAGTTTCATTTCTGCAAGCTTTTCATCAATATGCTTTTCAATATTCAAAGATGCTTTCTTTTCATTTGCAGTTTGCCGCAAACTGTTGGATTTAGTGATAAAGGTCGGATTGCTTGTAGCTTCCGCTTTCACAGCATATTCATCAGCGGATATCTCGAGGGTGTAGATGTCTCCACCCTAGCCCTCTTCATTTTCAGTTCATGCAGCTCATCTGTGAGGGCCTTCCACTTCAACTCGACACCTTGCTGTTCTCTCTTCTCCTCAGCCAGGTAGGGCATTGTACTTCTGTCTGGCTCCTGCAGCTGAAAGGAGTAGCTCTTTTGTTATCTACACCTTGGTTATGCCCCCAACAGACCTGATATGGTCAACAATGAGCCTCTGAGCCACCAGTGACCTCTCCTTCTGATTCACCAGAATCAGCTGTTAATGGAAAACCCTCTATCCACGCTGGCCTATCCATGTGACAAGACCAGTAGAATCTTGACCACATTCCACACTCTGGAAAATGATGGTTTTGTCCCCATTGTCTCATACAGCAGGGTGCCCACTCGATCTGTTTTGGGGTCAAACTCGCTAAATTTTGCCTGAAGAGCTTCCAAATTACAGAACTCCCTAAACTCTAAGGACATCATCGCACATTGCCTCATCTATGTGTTTTGCTTCAACAAGTATGTGCAGCATTCTTTTCAACTGACTGGTACATAGCTCCTTAGATTCAGCCATGCATCTCGGGTCAAGGCACTTAATGCTTCTCACTAATATGTGATGCACTGGAGCCTTTTTCAGCAACTTCTCAAGAAGTGTAATCAAAAGCATCTTGCAGTCTATCTTCATCTATAGTATCTGCCTTTCTGAAATGTTTTTGGAAGACCTCACTTGTTTCAGTGTGGCCTCTGTAAATCCAATGTCAATCTTAGAACTGTCCTTGTGCAATTTGCTGCCCAGAAAAGGGACATGAAGGAGTCCCAGTGTGGTTGAAGCCTCTTTCAGGTGCTTTTCCTTTATAAATCATCCCATAAGCCCTGTAAACAATTAAAATGAAGAGATTTTATTTTCCAGTTTTATCACTCATAATTTAGAAACTTACAAGACATATTACCTTGTTTAATTTAAGCAGACCAAATAAGTGATTACACATTCTTAGCTTAGATGATACAAGTACACCAGTGGTTCTTTTCATGAGTACAACCTCACAAAATATTACACTCTCCAAGTTCCACCATTATGACTGGCAGTAAAATACAATAGTGCAGGCATATTTAACTATATATACACTCTACACAGGAGGGTTTTTTTTATTACTAATATGTACTGTATTTTATATATTCTAATGATTATTTCATCTTTATGACAAAAAAAAGGTCAGACTCCTGGAATATCACTATATTTTATTAGCGTATTACATTTTGTTCTACATTAACTGACATGAAATGGAAAGCAATTAATTTAAAACACTGGCAAGTACACCATCAATATGTTAGTATATTGTATTATTTGTATACAGATAAATGCTTACCTTTAATCAGTTTATGCATGTCCTGAGAGAGGAAGGATAGCATGGGTTTGTCTGTATTGATATATGGTGAGGAAGGTGGTGATTTCTCTTGCAATGCTGTTAAATATCCCCATCTTCACTGTAAAGAGGATCAACACAGCAGTTCTTTACCTCTTCATAGGACTTCACTTTGGATTGGGTAGTTCACCTCGCTCTACCATCTCAACATAGTGTTTGACATGTGGCCAGAACAGTATTCCCATTTCTGTTACGGTGACATTCTCTATCCACCAGTGCCTACAAAATTTAAGCATGGGCATCCTACATTCGGTCACTGTCACAAAACCTTTGTGACGAGCACAGCAATCATGGAACAACAAATACAAGCTTAAGAGACAGTGTTCAACTTCCCAGTCGGTGGATTTGCATCCATCACTGAATGTATTATGCAACCCACTTGAACCGATGTTAATTAGCAACTTCCCCACATCATTCTGCACTTCCTTCTGGAGCTTTTCGAACAGTTTCCAATTCACAATTGGGCCAGTCCATTGAGATTTGGACAAGATGTGCGATTCTGATCTCTGAAAGCAAGTCCTTCATTTTCTCAGCGATATCTTCCGCTGTAGAATGGCCCATAAACTCTGACCCAATATATTTAGTTTTCACTTTGGGCCTGTTCCATAGCCTGACATGCATGCCTAACTGTTTAGCCTGTAAATAGTGATTAAGACTTTCATCAAATAACATTACATACAGTCTTTACATAAATATCACCGCATGCAAATCTGGCAGCAAGGCAGTTGGGAAGCATAGCCTGAAATACCTGGCTTCTGTCTTCACACGACTTGTAAGAATAGTAAGAATTTGCCACCTTTAGCGCCCACAGTACCTCTGTAGTTAGGGCTTCGTGTCTGGACACAGCATCAGAAATCTGCCCTTGTTTGAAGGTGGATGAGGTACTGCTGCTGGCACGAGGTGTCAGGATGAAGAGTGGTTTGGGGTTGGTGGGGGGGGGGGTGTTTGGGTAGAGAGTCAGGAGCCAGTCCGCAGCAGCAGCCTGGTGCTTAGTCCCCTTTGCATGGCTAATTAGCGCTGCCTCTCCCATGTTCAATATCTTAAACGTTTTACTACACAGTCAACATTTCACACGTCCTGGGTACTGGTCTTTCTCAAGCCATCCCTTATACTTATCTAAGTGAAGCCATGCATTGTTAAATCAGCATTTACCTGGCATTTCACTACTGAATCTTCTGCGTGCCCAAAAGCAGAAAACTGCACTTCTGACGCTCACCAAACACAGCACGCCGAGTTACTACAGGCCTGCGTGAAAATTTAAGTTGTTAACATATAAAAATGTTTCTTGCTCAATCTTAAAGGAACTATTTATTTCATACAGATGTGTCAGATTTCCATGTCTTTTCAAAGACTTTTTGTTAATTTAGTTTTCCAAAACTAAGACCTAGAAATTGCTCTTTTCAAATTCAACAACTTTTACAGGTTTTTCATGACCGTACAAACCCTGTACTTGGGAAACATATAAAAGCAACTCTGCCCATTTAAGAGCTTTATTCTCTCGCCTACTTGAAAATTTCCTATAGAGTTAAATGAAATTACTAAAAATTAAAAGCCCAGGTAAAGAAAAGCATACAAACAATAATACAGGTTTACTGACTCAAAGTAAATACAGTATAACGTACTGAGCACAGTACTTATTCTTACTTATACATGTTGATCAACATGCAGCAAATCACCACTCTCCAGCACCATGATAAGTGATTACTACTACTTTATCTCAAACCTTCTCTCTTTCTGGCCTGAATAATATATTGCTGCATACATAATTAGATTTCATAATGGAAATTGTTAGGGAGGCTCCAATCAGATCAGGCCAATACCAATTTCATGTTACTTGATCAGCCAATTCCGATACCAATTCAGTTTTCCCCCACTCCCCCCCCCCCCCCTTTACTCTTTTAAAAAACTTTCTGTACTATGCCCCTGCATAACCAGACACATCAAATTATTATGTCTTATATTGGATTTTTATAAACAACAGACCACAGATGTTAATTGCTCATTTTTTGACAAAATGAAATTCTGTCAGCTTATTGTTCAGTGACATTAACAATATTAACAAACTGAATCCATAATACATGTTGCCCAAACACACACAAATGTGTGTGTGATTATACAGATATATATAGATATATCTAGATCTATATATATATATATATATATATATATATATATATATATATATATATATATATATATATATATATATATATATATATATAGATATATATATAGATATAGATAGATAGATAGACAGAGAGAGAGAGAGAGAGAGAGAGAGAGAGAGAGAGAGAGAGAGAGAGAGAGAGAGATGGAAGAGAAGTTCTGTGATACAGTTTGCATATTTGCAGCTGGAGATCCACAAGGGGAGAAAAATGAATCACGTATCATAAAGTAGTTTTTATTCCTGAGCTTTCAACCCCGGCCAGGGGTCTTCATCAGAGGATAATGCTTAGACTTACAAGAATCAAAGGCAATATATAGCAAAAAATTATGGGTGGGGGAGGTGTGTGGGGTGTACAGATTATTTATTATGAACATGTTCTTCTTAAGTTTGCATATGCTGGATTTATGTCCAAGTGTCTGTTGATGGCGTTCTCATTTGATAGCCAAGATCAAGATCAAGATCTAGATCGATCGATCAATCGACACACACAGACAAAGTCCATAAACATTTGGACAGGGACAATTTTCATAATTTTGTCTCTGCTTAATTTGAAATCCATTAGGTGGCACACAATCATTATGTGATGGAAGTGTAGATTTTCAGCTTTAAGAGTTTTTGGACATTTGACTGACAGGTTGTTCCATAGCCAGGTGGATACAGTTCCCTCATTATTTCATCAATTATTAAGCAGGTTAAATGTCTGGAATGGATACAAGAGTGGAATATGAATTTGGAAGCTGTTACTGTGAACTTTCAATGAGGTCTAAAGAGCTGTCCATGCAAGTAAAAACAGTCTATCATGCTGAGAAAACAAAAACCCTTCAGAATGATAGAAACATGGAGTGGTCAAATCAAGAACGTAGTACATTCTTAAACAGAGTGAACACACTACTGAACTCGACACCAGAAGGTCTAAAAAACCACCACAGAAGAATCTGTTCTTGGTGAAGAAGAACCCCTTCACAACATTTAGCTAAACCAACACTCTCCGGGTGGTAGACCTATTATTGCCAAAGTGTACAATCAAGAGAAGACTTCATAAAAGTAAAGACAGAGGGTTCACCACAAGGTGCAAACCACTGGTAAACATTAAGCATAGGAAAACAGATCAGACTTTACCAGAAAATATTTTTTAAAAGCCTGTCCAGACCTGGAACAATTTTCCTTGGATAAAGGAAACTAAGGTCAATATATACCAGAATACTGGAAAGAGAAGAGTATGGAGAAAAGAAATGGCTCATGTTCCCAACATCATCTGTGAAACATGGTGGAGGCAGTTTTATGACATGATCATACATGGCTGCAAAAGGAAGTCAGTCACTATAGTGTTTATTGAAGACATGAAGGCAGAAGTAGCAGGATGAATTCTGAGGTGTAAAGGGCTATACTATCTGCACAGATTCTGCCAAATGCTACAAAACTGATAGGATGATGCTTCACAGTACAGATGGGCAATGAGGCAAAACATACTGTGAAAGCAAATGAAGACCATTTCAAAGCAAAGAGGTGGAATATTCTTCATTGGCAAAGTCAATTAAGTGACCTCAACCCAACTGGATATGCACTTCAGATTCACATTTTAAATACTATATCCCAATTACAAAAAAAAAAACAACATTCTAGAAAGTGAAAGATCAGGTTATATTTTTAGAGTAAAAAATACAATTTCTACAACTCTTATTTTTAATCAAAAAAAAGGGTGAGGAGGAAAAAAAATCATAAATCACTACTCGAATGAAAATCTCTCTTCCCTGACTCAGGGACACATACATTTAAGTAATCTTGCCTCTGATTCTTTTTTATCTTCTCAAGAATAGCAAGGTTCTCCTTTCCAATTCCTTCATCCTCTGATTTTTTTCCCTCTACTGGCTCCTCCTTCATCTCATAATGGTCAAGGTCCTCTGAATCCTGAATGAAAAGGAAAGCAAGATTATCAAAATACTGTATACAAAACCCTACAGTACTATATATAATTTTTTTTGTACTATTGTCTGTAACCAACAGAATAAGAACAAAAGTGCATGTACTCTGTTACATCACTACCCCATAAACCCTACTTATGCAATTAATACTAATTTTTATGGCAACTGGTTAAAGAAATAGCATTTAATTAAAAAAACAGCTTACATAGTTCCCCTTAAACCTTTTCCTCAGCAGTCTATAAGAAACCCAAATTTCAACATCTGATGATTTTCTTTTCCAATATTATGTAGTCACACTGCTTCGGCCAACTTGCTAAATTAAATTATTTCCACTATCAACATTACCAGCTCAATACGTCAAAGAAGTTAAATTAAAGTGGTCAAGCAGATCTACAACTTAAACTGAAATCAGTTAAAAAAAGTCCATGGGGCAACATTAAAACAAATTAATCACATAATAATTATATATATATATATATATATATATATATATATATATATCTATTATACTGTCTTGTCTGACCACGGAATAGTTTCCCACTTTGCCACCAATATACATATTAATATAATTAATATGATCATAA
This sequence comes from Erpetoichthys calabaricus, assembly GCF_900747795.2. Classification (NCBI taxonomy): domain Eukaryota; kingdom Metazoa; phylum Chordata; class Cladistia; order Polypteriformes; family Polypteridae; genus Erpetoichthys; species Erpetoichthys calabaricus. The sequence continues at coordinate 182,227,316 of NC_041395.2, forward strand.
ACATTCAAGAATGTCACCAATTATGATTCTGAATTTTACTGACCTCAAATTAATTTAAAGGCAACAAGTCATCGCTGCTTTGTCAAGTACATCTATATCTATCATAAATGTCATAAAATACAGAAAAATTTAATCATATTTGTAGTTTGAGCATGGAAGGAAATAAAGCATTGTAACAAATTCCCAGAGAAACAAAGAAAAAAAAAAAATCACAAAAACTGTCAATCAATTGAATGCCCAGTGTTGAAAATGTGATAAACGACAATTTGAGACTCCTTTTAAAGCAATTCTGCGCACACCACATACCTCTGGCATTTCTTCATCTTCATCCTCAGAAGATACTTCCTCCTGGGTACTCTAAATAAATAAATAAATTTCCTTAGTTGAAGCAGAATAATGAGTATGAACAATTAAATTGAAGTATTTTCCTTATTGAAGGAACAGATGTAAGGTCCAAAAGCTATTGTTGATACCAAAGTCAAAATTATAGTACAGAACCAACACTAGTGCAAACCTGTGCTACCTCTGACGGTTGTGCTTCCAGTGTGTTTCAGGATTCATTCAGGATAAGGGCTGACCACCTGCAGAATTGGCCAAGTAGAAGGAAAGCTACACAGCTGTTATTTACCCATCATTCTGGAATTAAAATAGTTCCGTCCCAAGACATTACACTTTCCTTTGTAGGCTAACTGCTATAATTCTATCACACCCGTTCCCTGGGCAACTGTGGAGGGCTCAATGTTCAGATTTTGAAAAGTGGATGCGTGGAAGCCAGTCATTAACTATTAGTTGCCAAAACTGAAAAGTATGGTTGACATGTTTAACTACATATATTTGGAGTAATTAAAATGTAGTGCAAGTATATGTCAGCTTGCCGAGACTACAGTATTCCAACCTGAAGTAGTATAACATGTAAGAATTACAGCTCTGTGTACACCCATTCCTGAGGATTGGTGTGGTATAATTCAGCATACTGAGCAACTATTAAAAGTATTTTTCACAGCTAAAACACTATTTAAATAGCTTGTGAAATTAAAAGTGCAAGACTGTCATTTACTGATGCAGTGAATATGATTCCATCCCTCAAATCCATTTTATAACCTTGCTTGCAGTACTGTGCACCAGCAAATGCAAATGAACTGCTTAAACAAGTTTAAACTACTGTTGGCTTCAGTAAGGTATCCTCGAACACAACAAAATGAAAAAAGGAGATTCTTTAAATTACTAATTTATTGCAACCTGTAAACAGTAGAATGTTACATAGTTTAACTCTTTTAGGGCGGATGTCGACTTTTGTCGACAGGAGGGGTTGAGGGCGCATGTCGACAAAAGTCGACATCCAGGGATAGAGGGCGACAATCAGCTGTTAATGGCGACAAAACTCACTGTCACGTCACAGGCATTCCCTCTGTGCTTGGAGGAATGCTAGAGTTGTTGACTCAGCAAATGATCCTTGCATGTGCGTGAGTTGCGAAATGTAAACAAATACAAACAAAGACAAGATGGCATCAACATCTCACGAGGGAGCGAAGCGAGTCGAGAAAAGAAAATACTCGGCAGATGACATTTTGCGCATTATCGCGGAGTCGGACTCTGATTTTTCAGATTCGGATTTCATAGACAGTGATCAAGAGATTGAGGAGCCGGCATCAGCCGATCGGAGACCAGCCGATGCCGCCCCAGTTGCTCAGCTGGCAGCTGAGCGCATTCGCGCTGCCAGTACACCTACGGCAAGGTTCGCATGGGAGGAATACCCAGAAATTGATGCATGGGAGCCGATCTGGCTACCTGACTTCACAAGAAGGCACGGCTTGCTGCTGGACACAACGGATTACAAGCCGCTGGACTATTTCAATCTGTTTTTTCCTGAGGCAGTTTTTCAGCTGATATCTGACGAGACAAACAGGTATGCAGAACAATTTTTTGAATTGCGGGATGCGCTCGCTCCGCGTTCTCGTTTTTCAAAGAGGAAACCCACAACAAAAGATGAGATGAAGAGCTTTGTGGCATTGCAGATAGAGATGGGACTGGACTGGCGATATAATTTCAGGGAGCATTGGTCCACACGTTCTTTGTCACCTGGTGGCTTTGGACAGGTTATGCCGCGTGATAGGTACGTGCTGCTGCAAAGCTTCATTCACTTCTGTGATAACAAGAAGCAAATCCCAAGGGGTGAGCCAGGCTATAATCCCATGTACAAAGTTCAGCCCCTGCTTGACATTGTGGAGCCGACATATAAACAATTTTATCAGCCTGGCCGTGATTTGTCTGTGGATGAATCCATGATAAAATATAAGGGACGGCTTTTTTTCCCGACAATATATGCCAGACAAGCCCACCAAGTATGGCATAAAGGATTTTGTACTGGCAGAAGCAAACACTGGTTTCTGCCTGAAAGTAATTACTTACACCGGAAAGCATTCTTTTCAAAGAGAGAACTGTCCTTTGACAAGTCAGGTTGTGCTGGAGCTGCTTCAGGGATATGAACATTTGGGACATGTTGTGTACATGGACAATTTTTATACATCACCAGAATTGTTCATGGAGCTACAGAGCAGGGGAATTGGAGCTTGTGGCACAGTCAGGGTGAATAGGAGACACATGCCTTTACAGTTGAAGCCAGACAGGCTGAAGATGAAAAGAGGGGACAATCCTGTTTTCATGCGGGCGGATAACTTGGTGGCATTGGCATGGCATGATGTCAAACGGGTCACTTGACTTAGTACAGTTCACACCAACAATTTATGTGAGAAAACAATTCGTTCTAAGGGAAACCCAGAAGGTAGGAAGCTGGACAAGCCTGTTGCGCTTGAAGAATATAATTGTAAGATGGCTGGAGTTGATCGACTGGATCAGATGCTGGGGTCATATGCTTACGGCCATAAGTCCACCAAGTGGTACCACACTGTGTACCATCGCCTGCGTGAGATTGCACTCACAAATGGATATATATTATTCAAGCAGGCAAACAGTGACAGCACTATGACTGCGGCAGATTTCCGCAAGAAGGTGGTTGACAGCTTGCTGGCAGAATATGTTGGAGTGCCTTTGGCAAAGCGAGGAAGGCCAGCACAAAGAGCAGTGCCAGACAGGCTGACTGAGCGCCACTTTCCTGCCACATACTGTATGAGGACAAAAAGTACAAGCCTGACTGTGTTGTGTGCAGCAACAGACAACTCAAAAAAAGGCACCAGTGCAACACGTATTGTAAGCAGTGCAACGTGGCAATGCATGCAATTGGCTGCTTTGAGCGTTATCATACTTTGCAGGACTTTGCTTTGTAACATGTACAGTATGTGCAATAATAATATGTTAAATTATATAGTATGCAGGCTCATACAAAATGCAAAACAGTTATATTAGTCAAAAATAAATATTTTTTGTTGATTTGATATGTTAAACAATTGTTGTAGGCCCCAAATGGTGCTTGAGGAGCAGCCTTTTATCACTGGCTTCTGTAAGTATCCCCACATCCTCAAACATATCTATGCTTCTGAGAAGTATGTCCCTCTCAGGTCCAGAAACCAGGGAGCACTACAATATCTTTCCTCTTCACAAACTTTAACATACTTCCACAAAGCAGACACTGTAGTGGCCATGGGTTTTATGGGATTTTTCAGACATTCACGTTTGTTTCTATTTTAAAGGGACCGCATTATCTACAGCTAGGTCCAAAAATATTTGGACAGAGACAACTTTTTTCTAATTTTGGTTCTGTACATTACCACAATGAATTTTAAATGAAACAACTCAGATGCAGTTGAAGTGCAGACTTTCAGCTTTAATTCAGTGGGGTGAACAAAATGATTGCATAAAAATGTGAGGCAACTAAAGCATTTTTTTAACACAATCCCTTCATTTCAGGGGATCAAAAGTAATTGGATAAATTTAATAACTGGAAATAAAATGTTCATTTCTAATACTTGGTTGAAAACCCTTTGCTGGCAATGACAGCCTGAAGTCTTGAACTCATGGACATCACCAGATGCTGGGTTTCCTCCTTTTTAATGCTCTGCCAGGCCTTTACTGCAGCGGCTTTCAGTTGCTGTTTGTGAGCCTTTCTGTCTGAAGTTTAGTCTTCAACAAGTGAAATGCATGCTCAATTGGGTTAAGATCAGGCGACTGACTTGGCCATTCAAGAATTTTCCACTTCTTTGCTTTAATAAACTCCTAGGTTGCTTTGGCTGTATATTTTGGGTCATTGTCCATCTGTATCATGAAACGCCGCCCAATCAATTTGACTGCATTTAGCTGGATTTGAGCAGACAGTATGTCTCTGAACACCTCGGAATTTATTCGGCTGCTTCTGTCCTGTGTCACATCATCAATAAACACTAGTGTCTCAGTGCCACTGGCAGCCATGCACGCCCAAGCCATCACACTGCCTCCACCATGTTGTACAGATGATGTGGTATGCTTTGGATAATGAGCTGTTCCATGCCTTCTCCATACTTTTTTCTTGCCATCATTCTGGTAGAGGTTGATCTTGGTTTCATCTGTCCAAAGAATGTTTTTCCAGAACTGTGGCTTTTTTAGATGTTCTTTAGCAAAGTCCAATCTAGCCTTTCTATTCTTGAGGCTTATGAGTGGCTTGCACCTTGCAGTGCACCCTCTGTATTTACTTTCATGCAGTCTTCTCTTTATGGTAGACTTGGATATCGATACGTCTACCCCCTGGAGAGTGGTGTTCACTTGGTTGGCTGTTGTGAAGGGGTTTCTCTTCACCATGGAAATGATTCTGCGATCATCCACCACTGTTGTCTTCCGTGGACGTCCAGGTCTTTTTGCGTTGCTGAGTTCACCAGTGCTTGCTTTCTTTCTCAGGATGTACCAAACTGTAGATTTTGACTCGTAATATTGTAGCAATTTCTCGGATGGGTGTTTTCTATTTTCGCAGCTTAAGGACGGCTTCTTTCACCTGCATGTTGTCTGTTCACAGCAAAATC
>NC_041395.2:182242261-182255131 GCF_900747795.2 Erpetoichthys calabaricus
TAAGAAAAATCCATATCATAACAAAAATAAAAAACGGTTTTCGGTATGAACCGGTATACCGCCCAGCACTAATTATAACTGACAACTAATGAAAGTCCTAAATTCAGTATCTCGGAAAATTAGAATATTGTGAAAAGGTTCAATATTGAAGACACCTGGTGCCACACTCTAATCAGCTAATTAACTCAAAACACCAGCAAAAGCCTTTAAATGGTCTCTCAGTCTAGTTCTGTAGGCTACACAATCATGGGGAAGACTGCTGACCTGACAGATGTCCAAAAGATGACATTGACACCTTGCACAAGGAGGGCAAGACACAAAAGGTCATTGCTAAAAAGGCTGGCTGTTCACAGAGCTCTGTGTCCAAGCACATTAATAGAGAGGCGAAGGGAAGGACAAGATGTGGTAGAAAAAAAGTGTACAAGCAATAGGGATAACCGCACCCTGGAGAGTATTGTGAAACAAAACCTATTCAAAAATGTGGGGGAGATTCACAAAGAGTGGACTGCAGCTGGAGTCAGTGCTTCAAGAACCACCACGCACAGACGTATGCAAGACATGGGTTTCAGCTGTCGCATTCCTTGTGTCAAGCCACTCTTGAACAAGAGACAGCGTCAGAAGCGTCTCGCCTTTGGACTGCTGCTGAGTGGTCCAAAGTTATGTTCTCTGATGAAAGTAAATTTTGCATTTCCTTTGGAAATCAAGGTCCCAGAGTCTGGAGGAAGAGAGAAGAGGCACAGAATCCACGTTGCTTGAGGTTCAGTGTAACGTTTCCACAGTCAGTGATGGTTTGGGGTGCCATGTCATCTGCTGGTGTTGGTCCATTGTGTTTTCTGAGGTCCAAGGTCAACGCAGCCGTCTACCAGGAAGTTTTAGAGCACTTCATGCTTCCTGCTGCTGACGAACATTATGGAGATGCAGATTTCATTTTCCAACAGGACCTGACACCTGCACACAGTGCCAAAGCTACCATTACCTGGTTTAAGGACCATGGTATCCCTGTTCTTGATTGGCCAGCAAACTCGCCTGACCTTAACCCCATAGAAAATCTATGGGGTATTGTGAAGAGGAAGATGCAATATGCCAGACCCAACAATTCAGAAGAGCTGAAGGCCATTATCAGAGCAACCTGGGCTCTCATAACACCTGAGCAGTGCCACAGACTGATCGATTCCATGCCACGCCGCATTGCTGCAGTAATCCAGGCCAAAGGAGCCCCAACTAAATATCGAGTGCTGTACATGTTCGTACTTTTCATGTTCATACCTTTCAGTTGGCCAACATTTCTAAAAATCCTTTTTTTGCATTGGTCTTAATTGATATTCTAATTTTCCGAGATACTGAATTTGGGACTTTCATTAGTTGTCAGTTATAATCATCAACATTAAAAGAAATAAACATTTGAAATACATCAGTCTGTGTGTAATGAATGAATCTAAGATACAAGTTTCACTTTTTGAATGGAATTACTGAAATAAATCAACTTTGTCATGATATTCTAATTTTATGACCAGCACCTGTAAACACATACACCCACACTATAATATATTTGAATCTATCAGTCTCTTCACCTCACAAGCTTGTCTCTTTCAGTCATTCACTTATGTGTTTCTGCTGTAAATCTTCTCAGACTAGTTGTTGAATAGGTTGTAAGAAGAGAGGTGGGAAATGGTAATAGTTTTGCTCTACAGAAAAGAAAGCTTTCTTTGACATGTCACAGTGTTGTTTCACATACTGCCACAATATATAGTACACTTAGAGGGTGGGCTTTCATTAGACACAGAATTCGCTCTTGGATGAATCTGTCTAATTTTACTGTACAACCATGTGGCAACCCTTCACAAACAAGTCTGTGTCCCATAGTTCAAGAAACACTACTGAAGAAATTGCAAATTCAAATCAGTTAGACATCTCTACACTTCTAACATACAGCAAGGAAACTTAACACATTTTTACATCAGCTATTTCTGCATCTTCGGTGCAGACAAACAGAATGTCTAATTATAAAACTGCTACTGAACGTAGTAACATTAAACTGACTTACCCTTCTGACTTGTTCGGCAGGAAGTGGTTGATCCAGCATCTCCACATCTGGGTGTTGAGGGAGGTTATATAGCTTGCACAAGTCGGAGACCATCTTCTTCAAGTGTTGCAGAAGCTTTACATGAAAATAAAGGAGCAAGTTTAAAAACAACAAAAAAAACCAGACTATTTAATACTTAACATTATGCTTGGAAGTATTTCTAGGTTGTAGAAATTGTGTTGCATGCATTTCCACAAAATGGGCACCCCAATAATGTTTCCATGAAAACCTGAAAAATGTATTACCTTGCCTAGCTACACTCCTTTTATAGTCCTTGTCCATCAATTAATATATTTGGTGGGAGTACTGTCTAACAAACAAAGCAGACATGTAAATTACTTAGAAACCCCTCTTTCACAAAATTCACAATTTCTATACCTGTTCTGTACCAAATCAGCATACAATAGGCTAAAACTGGAATGTCTTATGCAATCTAGTACTTAAACGCCAAATTTCCAAGCATAAAACTTTTGACTGGATTGTTAAAACTTCATTTGGAGTTATTACTAAAACTACAATAACCAAAGCAACATGAAGATGAATTCATTTAAAATGTATTTATTATATTTGTATAAAAATGTAAACAATGAACACAACACAATGAAGACAGCGAAAAAGCACATTTCAAGATTGTCCTTAGGCATAAAAACGCAGTTAGTACAATAACTGAAATAGGAAAGAAAGCTGCAACATTTCACGTAAAGTTTTTTTCTTCACAGCTGTGAAAACAAATAAGGATAAAAGAGCATAAATGAATAAATGAACCAAACAGTTTGTTACCAGATTGACAAATACCATATGAAGTAATAACTGTACAATAAAACAAAATTTATGTTGCTAAACAAGTGTATAGTCAAATACAGATTATAACTAAATTCAAAGTACTGTCTTCTTTTCAGAGCAAAAGATAAAGATGATTCACTTGCTTAGAAGAAAGTGTATTTTAGTATTTCAACCAAAAAAAAAAAAAAAAAAAAAACTTCATGACAAAACTTCATGACAAAAGCTTCTATTTTGTAAGAATGTAAAATTATGCTAGCAACAAGAGTCAAGGCACTGTTAGTATTTGTTACTAGTGTTGATTTTAGACATAATACATTGTCACAGATATCTTCAACACCATGTACAATCCTGAGTGTATCGTGAATATTTTTATCCTTATACTTTATTTACAAAAGGATTGGTTAAACTGTACCCAAAACAAGTACATTTAAAATATGAAGTGAAAAAATGCAACTTCTTGTTATCTTACAAGTTGGGTTAGAGCTGTTTGATGAGAAACTATGATCATGAAACCATGTCATGTCATTTAAATATTCATTTAGGCTAGCACAAGCTTAAAGGAAAGCATCCAGGCATATTTTCTTTTATGTAAAGAAATGGTGTACTTCATGGTTTTCCTTAGAAGCGTCTTTCTACCATTTGCAGAGCTGAGATAGCTATAAAAATATACACCTATACACATACAGTGCTTCCCACACAAATCTATACACCTATACAGACACAGTGCTTCCCACACAATCTGATATACCAGTGGGGGCACCTATTTTGGGGAAGGTTAAAACGTCACTGTCTTCATCACTTGACCATTTACATTACATTTTGATGTTTGCAGTTTTATTTTTGCAATTCATACACATTTTAAATCAACTGGTTAATGATTATTAATATTTTTCATAGTACTAATCTGGGTAATTAAAAAATGAAGAAAACAACCTCTATTATTAAAAAAAATCTTGGAAGGCTTGGAAGGAGACGAGATGTGATTTTCTTGGAGACACTTTAAAGTCCCACGAGACAAGGCAGTGAGACAAAAGGACAGCTGCTGTACCCGCTTTTAAATGTTCAAAGTGCTGCAAGACATGTACATCACGCAGCACGGCGGCAGCAGCAACAGCAAGCCATCAGCTGCTCGAGCAGAGAGGAGATAAAAAAATTCATTTGTTTCCCAATGCATCACCATTTAAGAGGGGGTTTCGGAGGAGCAACCACATCTCCTTAGCGTGCATCACCATTTAAGAGGGGGTTTCGGAGGAGCAACCACATCTCCTTAGCGTGCGTTCAGCCCACCTCTTCACAACGTGAGTGGCAGAGACGAAGAGGCTGGCGTGTAGCGCGCCCCGGAGGGGGAATAACTCATTCACTACATAACTCATTTACTACAGCTTTATCACTGGCAAAAATGAATGAAAATGAATTAAAATAAGAATCTCTTTAAATTATATATTTGGTTAACCAAACCCGGGGGTGGGCGAGTGAAGCCCCCTAGCTTTTTAATATTAAACAAACAAGATGATAAAGGAACAATAAAACAAAATTCAGTTTCTCTGACTAAATAGAAATTAAAATGAAACCAGCAAAGCTAAAATTAATCTACATAATCAGAAAACATTTACTCTTTGCAGGCGACTTTTCTCGTTATGAACAGACGTCACATAAAATAAGTACATCCCCAGCATTTCAATGGGCATCATGATGTATGCTTTGGGTCATTGTCATGCTGAAACATGAAGTTCCTCTTCATCTTCCTAGCAGATTCTTGAAGGTTTTGTGCTAAAATAGACGGATATTTGGAGCTATTCATGATTGCAACCACTTTTACTAAAGCCCCAGTTCTAGCAGAAGAAAAGCAGTCGCAAAGTATGATAAGGCCTCCACCATGCTTCACTGTGAGTATGGTCTCCTTCTGATGACGCAATGTGTGTTTTTTTTTTTTTTTTTGCACAAAACATATCTTTTGTAACTAATGCCAACAAACCTTAATACATTTTTCCACAAGAGATTGTGAATAGGCTTTCATCTTGCTACGCTAACACACACAACCCAGACATATGACGAATATGATTGTTGTCACATGTAGGGAACAACCAATATTTGCCAAGAAATCCTACAGCTACATTAATGTTTCTGTAGGCCTCTTAGTGGACTCCCTGACCAGTTTTCTCCTAAACTTCTTAAAGTCTTGGAGGGACGTTCAGATCTTTGTCGAGTCACTGTTGAGCTACATTTTCTTCACTTGTTGATGACTGTCTTCACTATGTTCCATGGGATGTTTAATGGTTTTGATACCTTTCAATGATGAGATCCCGCTCATGTTTTAAAAGCTCTTTACAGGCCATGGCTTTCGGAGTATGTTGCAACCAAGAGGATATCAGAATAATCCTACAGGAACAGTCACACTTTATCTGAGCTCACTCAGAAAGACATATTGTGACTGGCTGAACACAACAACATTCTTGATTATTAAAAGATTTTTGAACTAATCCGTTTGATTTTTCACCTTCTTTGTATAGACTACAATTTTACAATAAAGGTGGAATAAGTTCTGACAGGATTTATCTTTTATCGTTTGATTTTTTTATTACACAAAATCTGTAATTTTGGAAGTGATGTGTTGAATGTTTATATCACTGTAGCTAAAAATTGTTTACTTGTTGCTTCAATGTGATATATAGTATGTGACCTTGAGAGTGTGTGTGTGTGTATATATATATTATTTTTAAAAAAAATAGAAAAAACTACAACTGCAATACTTGCTTTGAGAAAATGGTTAAAGCATAAGTGTCTAAATGTTTCCAAAAAAGGACACCTTGTGCCAAACAGTAAAACTTTGCAATGCTATGAGATATGATATCTAAACCAGTTACAATGATGACTGAGCACTGTGGCACAGGGTGAAAACTGATTACAGGGTTGAGCAATATAAAATGGAATAAGTTATATCCTGTAGAATTGAAATTTTTGGAGAGAAATCCCTAAAGCATTATTTTTTTCTGATTTATTTAGTTTATATTGGAGTGAAAAAAAAATATCATACTTTCATTTAAAAATGTTAAGTTATGTACTTGCTACACTTCAGTAATTTGCAGGTCCTTATTACATTAGCTGAGTAACAACAGCTTATTTTGGGGGTATGTAATTTAGTGGCAATAATGCCAAAAACCTCTTAATGCAGACCTGGGCACTGTACGGTATGTGGGCCAAATTGGTCTGATTCTGTCTGGCCCGTGGAAGGTGGAGATGGCAAGTGCTTGCCTGGGCGTGTCAGTTTGCATCACAGCTAGATGTGACCGTGAAGACACAGACTGAAATTGATATGAACGGGAGACTTCATCAGAAAGGACGGGATATAAAAGAGGGAAATTGCGGTAGATTGCATCAGTAGCTATGTTTCCATTAACCTCCTTAATGTGCATTTTGAAATTGGGGGGGGGGGGGGAGATTGAAACGTGAATTTTGTATATAAAATAAACTCAAAACCATAAAAGTTTATATGCTTGCTTGAGGTGTTTTTTTAGGCAATTCAACTTTGCAATAATTCGCAAAACTGCAAAAGAAACAGTTTTCTTCGTATTTAGGTCAAACAAGTCTTGGCAGTGACCCTGTACTCTGCACAGGTAGCCAGTTTATAAAGCGTGATGGTATATGCTTCTCGGTCAAGACTGGCTCTTTCATGTATGCTACAGCAGGGAAAGAAGAGGGCCTACTGCACTGCATAATTCCATAAATGTTGAGCAGCATATCTTAAACACAGTTCCTCAGTAAAATCACTGCGGATGATTTCAAAGAAACTCCTAATACAGGACATCTGCCAAGTGTAAGGAGTTCACCTTCCCTTTATTGTATTCACTCACTCTCATCGCCTCCAAATAAACACGTTAATCGTAGACGCAATTGAAATAACAGAACCAACAACTACCATATTCAGTCACCATTTTTAATTTCAAGTGATAAACTATTCACATAAAATCACTCAATGGAAGCACAGACGATTCACATTTGTGTTTTGTTGACTTTTCAGAAGTGTCGCTTTTATTTTGTGTGTAACTGCAATAGAAAAACTGCTAGCGAAAGGGATGATAGTGACTGTTCATAAAATGTAGAATAAAGACTACACTTGTTCTTAATCTGTGTCCCATCAGCATTTTGTGCAAAGACAACAAAAATGAGCAGTAAAATACTAAAAGTTGATGTGGAAGACAAATCAACAAATGCTGGACTCCCAAGTATTTTTTTATTTTTTTTTTTTAACGGAGGCTGGCGGTAAAACCGTCTGTTTGGTATGCAAAGAGCGCCTCACTGTATTTAAAGACTGCAACTTGAGCCGTCACTTTGAGACCAAGCATCTGAAAAATGCAGAAATATATCTGAAGAGGAGAAGGTGAGGTCTTCAGAGGAATTGTTAGCTAAACTGAAAAATTAGTCTTTACAAAGCTTCATACAACAAAGGTACAGTAAAAAACAAGCAAACGGTTTTCTTATAAAGAATTTAAGTAGTGCTCACTGCAGTTGGTAGCAATCCTCTCTCCAAAGGAGGACACTTTGAACAACTGTTTCAATTAGTGATGCACCAATATGGAAATTCTGAGCGATACTGATAACTGATTTGTTTTTGTCCATCTTTGCCAATTCCCGATATATATATATATATATATATATATATATATATATATATATATATATATATATATATATATATATATATATATATATATATATATATATTTTTTTTTTTTTTTTTTTTATTTACTGCAGGTTTGAATGTTTAAGTTATGCTGAAAATGTATTATGCATTATCAAAGAAACAATAGTAGCATGTGAAACAGAGATTAACTTTTTATTAACTTGCTGACTTTTATGCTCTTATTTGCTATAAATGTAAGCAGCCAGTACTTTCTGTAAGGGGAAAAAGAGTAAGATATGGCACGTCTCTATAGAAATAAATACTCCGGGTCATGTACAAAAATCTGCTTAACGTACATATTCTGGGTAACTTAAGCATATAAATACACCATGTCATTACAGAACAAGACTTGCTGAGATAGTTATTCAGCTGAAAAAGGAAAAAAAAATTACAAACATTTACCTATATATTATAATAAATAATAAATTATTATTAGTTTGGCCAGATATGTGGTAAAGAAAAACAAGACAACCGCCTGTACCAACCACTGCCATTAATAAAAACTTGACGTTGAAAGCCTGGCATATAATGATTTGGGTCATATAAAGGGCATTCTATAAAGTGTGATGCAGATGGACCTTTAAGAGATGCAGCAGAAGCTGTTCCACAATGAAAGACTTTGTAACAGGTGTGCCTTGAAATATTGAGAGATGCTGTATTATTTCAGGGTGATTTTGTTTTAAACGCTTACATTAAAACTGGAGTAGATCTGGTCTTAAAATCTTTTACAGTTTAGACACAGGAGACATCTTTCACAAGGTACAAAACCTGAAGCTGCATTCTACTATACAGGTGAACCTATTCCTCCTTTTTGTTAAGTACCCACTAAATTAAATTCCTCCAATATTTTTCCACAGCGACTCGACTGTCTAAAATTGAAGAACCCACAAACAGACTCTGCAAGAACAGTTTTGTAGGGAATCTGACAAATTGTAAAAACCTGACAGAAAAAGGTGAGGTGATGCCATTAACGTGTTCCTTTTCTTCTCAGCTGTTTGCAAAGCAGTCTGCCCCACACTCAAGTTATGCATGGTCCCAGCAAGCCAAAGTGCCAACTGAGTTTTCGGCAAATGCATGATGATCCTAATTAGTATGATTATTGTTAATAATGTTATGATTCTGTTATTTTAACCTGGCAGCAGTTGAATATGGTTTTGCAAACACATACGAATTTTCTTCAAGAATTTCTTCATACATCTCCAGCAATGAAGCAGCAACATCTCTCAGAGTGCAAATCTTTTTCTCTTGTGGTTTGCTGTTGCTCATCTTCACAAGCTGACATCTTGACCAGTTGTTTCTCAAGTGCTTCTTTTGCACTAGTTTTTTGGTATCTTGGTCGCAGAATTGATCTTTGTACTAGGGGTGGGCGGTATGACCAAAATTCTATATCACGGTATTTTTCTAAATTATCCCGGTTTCACGGTATTCAACGGTATTTTTTTCCCATGCATGAGTGGATGTTAACCACATTTTCCACTGCAATTACTGGCTAAGAATAACCTATTCCACTGTCAAAGAGTATTGTACAAAAAAAACATTTTAATGTGCACACAAGTATTAATACAGGTTTGCATTGCCCCATAAAGTGATAGTTTTCAACGGGGTGGCACTAATGGAGAAGGTATCACATTGCATGACAGATGCAGTCAAAATATAGAACCTTTTTATTGAACAAATTTTGCAAAAACTTAAACTATAATTTTGACAACATATTTCCAACCATCCAAAGAGGCATTTAGACTTAGTAAAATATCCAGAAGTGCTTGTCAAAAGTTGTATTGCACTGAATATGTCTTAGAAAAGGAATTGTAAATATTTTTTGTAAACCAACTACACTTTCTGTTAATGTTAACAATCTCTGTCCACTGACACGTTAAAGTGACTTTTTAAACAACTTTATCATCATTAAACTGCATAATATTTAAACTAATAAATAATAATAAAATAAATAATAGTTTTATTACTGATAGTTGCACTATTACTTCAAGACTTTAAGCCCAGGTGCATTACACAGTATTCACCAAATTAAAATAAAATAAAACATGTGCAACTTGATGATGACATCTTTACCAGCTGAACCATCATTTAGGCAAACTGCATTAATATGGACCTTGCTTCAAGCTAAGCTTTATGCATAAATAATAATCTTGCAACTTGCATTTATAATGCTATTTGTGGTATAGCCCTACGGAATCGTATTAGGGCCACAGTGAAGAAAAAAACAATACGGACACAGGGAAGAAAAAAAACATGTCGAGAATAAAGTCGACATTTCCACTTTATTCTCGCCGTTTATGTTGAGATTAAAGTCGGCATTTCCACTTTTTTCTCATAGTTTACTTCATAATTAAAGTAGAATGTCGTAAACTAAACTTCTTCCTAAAACCAATGTTTAATTTACTAGATTTTGTCAAACCCCGTCATAAATTAATGTAGCACATTAAATGCTTTGTGTTGCATTCCCCGACCCAGTTGTTAATCACGCTTCTTAAAGTGACTTCTCCCGCACTAAGAGGAGACAGCGATCACCATACAGAATCCATTCACTTCATGATATTCCTACTTTCTGAAAATTTAGAATGCTAAGATAAATACTTTATATCATTTTCATGATGAAATGCATTAAAGCAGGTATTAAACATGCACGGTAGTGAGGCGGTAGTGCTGCTCCCTCGCAGTAAGGGGTCCCAGGTGTATGTTCAGTGTAGAGAACTTTATGGCAGGTGTGACGAGGCTCCAAAAAACAGGATGTATGAATGGGTATCGCACAGGTTTAACTTAAATATTGTGTAAATGTTGGGTTTGTGATCTGGTGGTCGGAGACACGAACACAGAATTCAATGCATGTTCTTCTGAGCGGGCTTTCTTTATTGCACACGTGCTGTCTCTATCTGACATACCAAAACCCCCAGTTCCTATCCTTCCTTTTTCTTTTTCCACATAACCAATCACCACACGATAAACGTCTTTGTGAAATTAAAACTAGTTATAAACTTAGCCCACAGAGTGTTCAGAACTTTAAAAATATCTTTGTTATACATGTTTAATTATGCCATCCATTCAGGGTTGCGCCCATCCCTGAACGAGTCGCCAGTACATCGCAGGGTGAATACGAGCA
Organism: Erpetoichthys calabaricus; assembly: GCF_900747795.2. Lineage (NCBI taxonomy): Eukaryota > Metazoa > Chordata > Cladistia > Polypteriformes > Polypteridae > Erpetoichthys > Erpetoichthys calabaricus. Next base: position 182,252,927 of record NC_041395.2, read on the forward strand.
AAACATACACTAGCAGGGTCAATATAGCATAACAAAACCCCACATCCTATATGACATTGAAAGGAAACTGAAGCACGCCGAGTAAACCCACCAGAAAAACATGCAAATGCAAGGCAGGGTACAGCCGAGACACCCTTGCTGTGAGGCAGCAGTGCAACCTCCATGCCGCCATGCCCCCACATGATTAATGCATGCTTTAATGCATTTCACCATGAAACTTATATCAAGTATTTATCTTAGCATTCTAAATGTTCAGAGAGCAGGAATATCATGAAGTGAATGTATTCTGTGTGGCGATCGCTGCCGGCGCCTCCTCTTAGAGCAAGAGGAAGTCAGTTTAAGAAGCTCAGGGAACACTTAACACAAAGCACTTAATGTGCTATATAACTTATGACGGGGTTTGAGAAAATCTAGTAAATTAAATATTAATTTTATGATGAAGTTTAGTTTACGATGTTCTACTTTAATGACAAATTTCGAGAATAAAGTCGACATGTCGCCTTTATTCACGTCATAAGCGTCAAGATTAAAGTGGAAATGTCGAGAATAAAGTCAACATGTCATCACACTATTATACAGTACCCAGGTAAATTACACTGTATTCAAAACAAATAAAACAAGTACAACTTGGCTTGCAGTATTATCCAGTAGTATAGAAACAGTATTTACACATTTTTTTTTTTTGTTCTTTATTTCGCCTTATACAATTTCTTGTATTAGGAATTTGGTAGTTTTCGCATACCCCTTGGGGTCATAGCACAGGGTCAGCCATTGTACAGCGCCCCTGGAGCAATTACAGGTTGAGGGCCTTGCTCAAGGGCCCAGCAGAGCAGTGGCCTTTTTTTGGCAGTGACGGGGATTCGAACCGGTAACCTTCGGGATACCAGCGCAGCTCCTTAGCCTCAGAGCCACCACTCCGCCCAACATTTGAACATAATGGTCCACATCTGACCTTTTAAAACCAAAGTATCTCCAGGAAACGGACGTGATTCCTTTTTTTTCGGCAAAAGTTCTTCTGTGTCATTATGTTCAACTTTATCGGCAGCTTCAGTTTCAGAATGTTCTCTGTCCATTTTCACCGCGCAATGCCTACACTACCACTACATATTTAGTGGAGTAGCAGTGAAAAAGAGCCCCTGTGCAACAAATCTGTTTTAGCGGTGTAGCACTGAAAAAGGTCCCCACTTGAACAGTTTCCCGCTGCGCCATGTTCCGAATGTCGTTTAGGCAATTTAAACTGGTGTTGCGGTATAAGAAAAATCCATATCATAAAAAAAATAAACGGTTTTCGGTATGAACCAGTATACCGCCCAGCACTAGTACCATAGATCAAGGACAGTAGATAGATAGGATAGTGGCTCGCAGAATGCATCACTGAAGCGTTATGTGACAGCCTCCAAAAGTATGATTTTCACCGTCTGGAATCTGTCTTGCCACACTTGCTAAAAAGACTTAAGTTCTTCAACTGACTGAATCACTTCCACAATTGTAAATGAATGTGCGCTTAAGTCTTTGGTAAGTTGCTTGACTGGTTCGAGTAATCATGTTTTCCACAAGTCCCCACTGATGCACTGATGAGAAAGGCATGAAGCTTGCATTCAGCACCATACGCAGCAAGAGTGCGCGTATGATCAACCAGACTTTTCAGCATATAATAAGTGCTGTCCCAACGAGTCTGCACACCCTGCTGAAGCAGTCTTGTTGGAGTACCAAGGTCTGTTTGTATTTCTCTCAACCTCAAAATAGCAAGCTGCGAGTGCTTAAAATGAGTAACTATTCGCCTCCTAATGGCAAAACAGTCGGAGATGCTTCTCTGGCTCAATAAGCCTTCATTTACAGCAAGGTGCAAAGTGTGAGTCATGCAGCTTAAACTGTTAATGTCACTTTCTTCAATAGCTTTGCCATATTGTGAGCATTGTTGTGAAGCACAACATGCACATTACTTTTTGAAATGTTCCACTTCATTAACATGGAATCGAAAGCTTGTGCAATGAACGTTACATACTGATGATTTCTACGGTTCTCATTCTGCAAGACCATTCTTTTTGCCTCCAAATTTTCGTCAATCCAGTGTGCTGTTGCACTCAACATACTCATAGGGCTGACCTCTGAGCTCCACATCTCTGTAGTGAAGATGGTGACATTGTTTCTTAAAAGCTTATGGATATGTGTAGCAATCGCATAATACAGGGCGGTCCAGATCTA